>NW_027281573.1:55000-67500 GCF_046629955.1 Centroberyx affinis | reverse complement strand
TCTTCTGTCCTCTCCTCTGTCTTCTTCCTCTCCTCTGCTCTCTCCTCTCTTCTTTCCTCTCCTCTCTTCTGTCTTCTTCCTCTCCTCTTCCTCTCTTCTCTCCTCTCTTCTGTCTTCTTCCTCTCCTCTTCCTCTCTTCTGTCCTCTCCTCTGCTCTCTCCCCTCTTCTTTCCTCTCCTCTCTTCTGTCTTCTTCCTCTCCTCTTCCTCTCTTCTCTCCTCTCTTCTGTCTTCTTCCTCTCCTCTTCCTCTCTTCTCTCCTCTGTCTTCTTCCTCTCCTCTCTCTTCTCTCCTCTCTTCTGTCTTCTTTCCTCTTCTCTCCTGTTTTCTTCCTCTCCTCTTCCCTCTCTTCTCTCCTCTCTTCTGTCTTCTTCCTCTCCTCTTCCCTCTCTTCTCTCCTCTCTTCTGTCTTCTTCCTCTCCTCTTCCCTCTCTTCTCTCCTCTCTTCTGTCTTCTTCCTCTCCTCTTCCCTCTCTTCTCTCCTCTCTTCTGTCTTCTTCCTCTCCTCTTCCCTCTCTTCTCTCCTCTCTTCTGTCTTCTTCCTCTCCTCTTCCTCTCTTCTCTCCTCTGTCTTCTTCCTCTCCTCTCTCTTCTCTCCTCTCTTCTGTCTTCTTTCCTCTTCTCTCCTGTTTTCTTCCTCTCCTCTTCCCTCTCTTCTCTCCTCTCTTCTGTCTTCTTCCTCTCCTCTTCCCTCTCTTCTCTCCTCTCTTCTGTCTTCTTCCTCTCCTCTTCCCTCTCTTCTCTCCTCTCCTCTTCCTCTCCTCCCCCCCTTCTGTTCTCTCCTCTCTTCTTTCCTCTCCTCTCTTCTGTCTTCTTCCTCTCCTCTTCCTCTCTTCTCTCCTCTCTTCTGTCTTCTTCCTCTCCTCTTCCTCTCTTCTGTCCTCTCCTCTGTCTTCCTCTCCTCTTCTTTCCTCTCCTCTTCTTTCCTCTCCTCTCTTCTGTCTTCTTCCTCTCCTCTTCCTCTCTTCTCTCCTCTCTTCTGTCTTCTTCCTCTCCTCTTCCTCTCTTCTGTCCTCTCCTCTGTCTTCCTCTCCTCTGCTCTCTCCCCTCTTCTTTCCTCTCCTCTCTTCTGTCTTCTTCCTCTCCTCTTCCTCTCTTCTCTCCTCTCTTCTGTCTTCTTCCTCTCCTCTTCCTCTCTTCTGTCCTCTCCTCTGTCTTCCTCTCCTCTGCTCTCTCCCCTCTTCTTTCCTCTCCTCTCTTCTGTCTTCTTCCTCTCCTCTTCCTCTCTTCTCTCCTCTCTTCTGTCTTCTTCCTCTCCTCTTCCTCTCTTCTCTCCTCTGTCTTCTTCCTCTCCTCTCTCTTCTCTCCTCTCTTCTGTCTTCTTTCCTCTTCTCTCCTGTTTTCTTCCTCTCCTCTTCCCTCTCTTCTCTCCTCTCTTCTGTCTTCTTCCTCTCCTCTTCCTCTCTTCTCTCCTCTGTCTTCTTCCTCTCCTCTCTCTTCTCTCCTCTCTTCTGTCTTCTTTCCTCTTCTCTCCTGTTTTCTTCCTCTCCTCTTCCCTCTCTTCTCTCCTCTCTTCTGTCTTCTTCCTCTCCTCTTCCCTCTCTTCTCTCCTCTCTTCTGTCTTCTTCCTCTCCTCTTCCCTCTCTTCTCTCCTCTCCTCTTCCTCTCCTCTCCCCCCTTCTGTTCTCTCCTCTCCTCTTGTTGCTTTTCCTTTCCTCCTTTTGTTTATTTTCCTTTCTTTCTCTCATCTCTTCTCTTATTCCCTCTCCTCTCTTCCTTCCTCTCCCCTCCTTTTGTTTCTTTCCCTTTCCTTTCCTTTCCTCCTATTGTTTCTTTTCCTTTCCTACTCTCCTCTCTTCTCCCCTCTCCTCTCTTCTTTCCTCTCCCCTCCTCTCTCCTCATCTTCTTCTCTCCTCTTCCTACTTCCCTTTTTCATCTCTCCTGTCCTCTGATCCCTCCTCTCCTCCCCTCCTGCCCTCCTCCTCTCCTCTCCCTTGTCCTTTATTACC
Organism: Centroberyx affinis; assembly: GCF_046629955.1. Lineage (NCBI taxonomy): Eukaryota > Metazoa > Chordata > Actinopteri > Beryciformes > Berycidae > Centroberyx > Centroberyx affinis. Next base: position 65,552 of record NW_027281573.1, on the reverse strand, counting down.
ATCCCAAGGCATGTTTTTTTTGTCTCTCTCTCTACAAGTTCAAAACATTTGCCACAGCGGGGGAATGCTTTGATAACAGCAGTAAATTATGGCAGAAATTGATGATGATAAAAGGGAAAATTGTGATAATAAATAATTGACTTTACATTAGTGCAGGGGGGACAGGTCCAGCTCCACTTCAAAGTCATTGTCTCTCTTTGTTTTTTTCATATCAAAGCACCAACATGAGGCCACACTGGACTGCTCTCTCTCTCTCTCATATATCTCTGTTCTTCTTCTTCTACTCTCTACTTCTACTGTTTTTTTGGATTGTCTCTCCTCTCTCCTGTGCCAAGTCTCTCTCTCTCTTTCCCTCTCCGTCACTGTTCCTCTGCAACTTTTATTTTGGTACAAGGACACCTTTGATATGATGTAGTACTGCTCTCTCTCTCCTTTTAACCCCCCCCCCCCCCCCCCCCTCCGCCCCGCCCACTAACTAACTCTTATTCGGTACAAGGACACCTCTGGTAGAGCCTCTCCCCGGCTGTTTGCATCAGCATTAGGGAAGGCGAACAGGAAATCGAGCCGGTATTAAAAAGCATAATATCGAATTCGGCATGATGAATTGTGAACCTCAGGATTTCAATATTCTGTTTAATTTCCTCCTCCTATCAGGAGATGAACTCGTGTCTCCGCACATTTGTTTCCTGCGTTCCCGCCACCCTCCTCCACACCGCCGTTTTATAATTGTAGAAGAAGAAGATAACTTCATTAGCAATTTTGCACAAGGTAATTGCAATTTTGTTTTTGTGTGTGTGTTTGCCTTCATCATGCTAACTTTAATGTCTAGGGCACAGTTGTGTCTAGTCGTTCTTCCTCAAGTCAAGTGTGTTTATTTGTCATATACACAGCAAACACAGGGCAAACAGGGCATACTGGGTCCTCAGTCTGAAAAGAATAGGGAACATACCGTAAAAAACTTCAATTAATAGCCCGGCCTTTTATTTGCTTCAAACACTGAACTCAACCGGCCTATAGTGGGACAGGCGTCTATATGGGACAGGCCTTTAATTCCTTTCGCACAAAACTCTTGCTGAGCAAAGATGGGAAATACTATCAAATTGTTTCTTTAAACCAGTATGAATATTACTTGTATAAAAATGAGGCTATCGAACAACATATCAATTACGAATCATTCATCAGAGAGAGATAGAGAGAGAGAGAGAGAGAGAGAAGCGGTGGTCGAGCGAGCTAGAAAGTGAATGGAGAGAGGGAGCGGTGGTAGCGAGAAAGCCGGTGAATCAGGGAAATAAAACGTTATTTTCTGATTGTTTCACAGCGGTTACGTTCTAAAGCACAGAGAGAGAGAGAGAGAGAGAGAGAGAGAGAGAGAGAGAGAGAGACAGAGAGAGAGCCCCTGCTGGCAGCGTCCCCTGGCACTACTCCCGTGTCCGTTGCGGTGTCTTCAGTTAGAGGAGCACTAACTGATGTTGTGATATGCAACTGACACACTGTGTTTATTGATTCATGTTGTCTACCTATTTATCAACCAATCATTTATTTGTTTGTTTATTCCATGTGTTTACATACATATTCATTATTTACTATGGATGAGCAGTTTTCAGATTGTAATCTTGAACAATAAACTACTGTTGTTGCAAATCCTAACATTTTCAAAGCATATTGTTAAATTGAGCAAGCATATAGCTATAGAAGCTATAGATACATTTCCTCATAGCCTTTAGTAGGTTTGAGTTTATAAAATGGGACAATGAAGTAGATTTTCATGTTTCAGCTAGGGAAAGAGTTAAAAATTCAAATCAGACCCATCCATGTCACTCTCCCATACAAAGCAATATCCCTACAAGTAAAACTTCCATAAATGATTCCCATGTGCCCACTACAGATAGGTTTACCCATACTGAATAGGAAATTACTGGGGTTATAGTCAGCTAATCTTAATACACCTTAAATACTAAATAAAACACATACAAGGAATCCATATGAAATCGTTTAATAACAATAATACAAATAAATAATAAAAATACTACAAATAAGTTAACAATAATAACATATTGGAAGTTAATAAGTTAAGTTAATAATAATAACAAATGCATTTAGTAAAACTGTGGAAACACTAGATAGATGAAAAGCTGGTGGATTGACCAAGTTGATCAAATGCTTGGTCAAAGTAATTTCCCTGCTGCCCCAAATTCTACCTCATGCAGAAGTTCTGTTATTTTGAGCCTGACCCAGGACTGCTTCTCTGGTGCAAGCCTTTTCATCTGGGGTGTCAAACCAAGAAGGAAGTGCTGCACCCCATCCTTGTCACCCTGAAGCTCCCTCTGCCTGGCCTGCTCCCTAGCCTCTTTCCTCTCCAGGTGTTTCTCCAGAAAATCTCCCTGGCTGCGCCTCGCCCTCTTCTTTGAAGTTTCACCTATCTTGGCCCCGTCTCCTGACTTCTGCTGATTGCCCCTCATCCTCACTGTCCTCAACTGTCCCTCCTTCCTCTTCATCTGCCTCTCCCTCACAGTCAATATTACTGGATACACTGTTGTAAAATGCAACTTCAGTCACAGCATGCAGTCATTTTATAAATTTCTATAATTCTAGGTTACTTACTAAAAAAAAAGAAGTCATAGTGTAGCTTTAAATCACTATGGTAAAATTGTTTAACATCATTATGCCACAGTTACATCAGTCTGATCTACTCTCTCTCTCACTGTAGGCTACCTCATCAGCACTGCTGTAATAGAAATGTCAATCCCAATGCCAATCACAGGCCTGTCTCACAAGATAGCACCAATTGTCCAAGCCAGTAAAACCCCATGTCACATTGATCTGAACACCTATCCTTACAAAGAACCAGTACTCTGTAATGTCTGTGCCCTGTAATCATCACTTTACCTCCTGCTGTGTAATGTTGGCTCAAGGAAAGACACTGCATCAAAGAACTTCCACTTCTTCTTAGACTTGCTGGCCTGGCCACTTTTGGTTCCCCTCTCCTCTCTCCTTCTCTTCATATATATGTGTCACGAAGGTTCTTCCATAATTTCTTGACTAAAGCAGCTAGGGAGAAAAAAAGACAGTGTGTGAGTACCAAGAAAGGATAGCCTAATTTACATATTGAAGCTGAAAGAAACATTCAGGATATCTTTCACAGAATCTCCATCAAAAAAATAATTTGGGGCCACTCTACTACTCAACTTATCTTAGTAATACTGCTGCTAATAATAGGCGGCAACTTACTGAAATGATTGTGGGTGCTGTTAGTAACGCAACCAATCTCATCCCAGATATCAGGTTTACTCAACAACAATCCTGTTTACCTGTATTTACGTATTTCGATTATCCAGACAGAATTGTGGAAATTGAATACGTACATATACACATAACTGTCCTTCTGCCTTCGGATGGATATTGGGATTTCATCAGCTGAAATATATCCTACAAGCAGTTGTGGATGGCAGATATTGGTAAGAATAACTCCATAATCTAGCCAGTACAATTCCCCTTTACCTCCATATAATGGTGAGCTGGACACATGCGCAACTTGCTCACATTTCAACAAATGCGACTACACATGTTCTAACACGTTTATTTATGTGATTACGATCGGAGTACACCACATATTTACTGCTATATGAGCATAATGACATTAACATAATCAGAGGTGTTTATTTATGGTCTTAATTGCATTATAATCGTATTATAGGCGTGCATGTAAACGTAGCCAATGTCTTTTTGTTTTGGCTAAACATACGTATATATAGGCTACGATATATATATTGGAGGTGGGGAAGATATTTGGGGTTGTCAAGCTCCTCAGCACCCACAGAGTTGGCGCCTATGCCACTAATAACAATAGCAATAATAATAATAGTAAATGAATCATTACACCAGAACATCTACATTTTGTTTTTACATTTTTGACCAGCTTGCTTTTGCTATCCTGGCTAGCTAGCTTCACTGCAAGTATATTTCAGCTTCAGCACTTACCATCATCCTAGTAGCCAAGCTTCTGAGCAATCGAAAGCCAAACGTTGTCTTTCACCTCTGTGTTGAGGTAGTCATCCCTCTTTTTTTTTTTTTTCGAATAAAATAGGGTGCTTGGACACCAGAATGATTAGACTTTCGCTCATTTTATCAGATTGTGTCTCGTCTCAGCCCAGGAGTCGGTACAATGTTTGAAAATGTGACATCATATAAAGCAAACGATTTCATTGGTCAAGCGTGTATTTTCGCAGACGGAATTCCGCAGAAGACAAAGTGGTTCCGGATTTTTTTCTTGCCGCACGAAAGTTCCGCCTTGGTGCGCAAGCTTCCGTTATAACCCACAAAATCATCTTTTATAAATTTCCGTGCGAATAATCCGCACGGAAATTCACACTTGGTGTGAAACGGCTTTTAATCCATCACTAGAGCACAGTTAGAATACGCCCTCCTGTGTGTGTGGAGAATAAAACCCACCGGAAAGAAAATGAGAATGGGGGAGAAAAAAGGGAGTCAATAAAGCGAGTGATAACAAACGGAAAGGGGATAGAGAGTGAATGACAGATCGATTGGCTGAAGTGAAGGGAGGGATTCAAAAATGACAGAGAGAATGAATAATGAGAGAGAGGGAGGATGACACAAGTGACGGAGAAGGGAGGCGGTGGGAGATTGATCGAAGGATAAAGAGGGTTAACAGAGAGAGAGAGCGGGGAGGGTGGATGGTGGGAATAACTGGGTGAAGAAAAGAATGACAGAGGGACGTATCAGTGAAACCCGTTCACCAAGACAAAACCCCTGGACATTTATTGTACTTCGCAAGCAAAGTGCTTCTAATTCTGATTGTGACAGAAAAAAGGATATTACAGGTGACAGGGAGCGAACGAGGGAACGAGGAGGGAAAAAGGGACGACGGAGAAGTGAGTGATGACTGACGGAGGGAGGGAGGGAGCGAATGAAGGATGAGCACGGGACAGGAATGACAATGAAGCTGTGATTCAAAGAGGAGTGAGTGAATGAGAGCGATGACGAGGTAGAGGAACGGGAAAGAAGATCGATGGAGAGACGAAGGAGTCGAGGGAGCGGGAGCAGACGAGGAGGAATTAAAACAAAGTCCCACTCAGATACATTTCGTCTCAGTAAATCAAAGGTAAATTCTCAGAAGTCTCTCCTCCTTCGCTGACCCTGAACCCCCCTCCCGCCTCTTGTTCTTGGCCCTCCTGCTCTTCCAGCTTGACCCAACACAGTAAAAAAAAAATGTTAAAAAAACCTCAGCACCACCACCTCCTCACCTTGCTGCTGCCGTGCCCTTTGACCCCTCTCTATACACCTCTCAGGGATAAAGCGTTTCCCCTGCACCTCAGCCCTCTCTCGGTCTAATAAAATATGTTCCCGCTGCCTTGAGGCTTCGCGGAGGAACGTCACTCCTCCCCCGCAGTGCGGTCAAGGTGCACCGTGTGTTTTCTTTTGCCTTATTAGCCCCTGAATGAATACACAGACGCAGAACCAGCGGTGCGGGCTCCACTTTTCTCTGAATGCCTAATGAGTTACTGCTGCGCTTTGGCTCCGAGAAAACAACAGGAAGGAAACAGGAAGAAAACGCATGAACTGGGCTACCGCTGTGTGCAGCACTACTGTGGGATAAATGCGTGAAGCAGGCGTTTGTTTACATTGACACCAATATGATGATTGCTGGGAGTAATCAGCTTAAGGCAAAATTTTTGTTACAACGTTTACATGGTTTGAAGTAACGCGATTTCTCTAATAACCCAGGTTACACAGATTCATTTAATAACCACTTGATACTCCACTGCACTGCCATGTTGTTTTCTTTGTAAATACAACATCTTTGTTAATGCATCTGGTGACCTCTGACAGTTTCAAAAAACAAACAAGGCCTTTACTAGCCTGGTTCCAGACTCCTGAATCGTGTCCCTCGGAGAAACAATCGAGCCAATCATCAATGTCACTTTGGAGTTTTACTAACCAATAAGAATGAAGCAAGAGCCGACATCGTGCCGTTTTGTAGCTAATGTTAGTTGGGATAACATGTATGCTAGTCTAGCTAACGTTAGCCTATGATACCTATCCCGTATCATAGCAACAACACCCGGACATGTCTTCTCAGCTCCCCGCTCCAGCGCTCACCTGATGCTGCCAAAGCGCTCAAGAGGCTGCTGGTGAACACGGCCCCTGATCTTCCACTGCAGATCAGCAGCGCGCTTCTAGATTAGACTAGATTCACACATGGACCGCCTACATCCTCTCAGCAACAAGCTGCGGGGCAGGGGGAGGGGGGGGGGGTGATGTTAACATATTTTCATTAGAGGGACACTGAAGACGCCCCGTGGCCTGTTCCACTGTCTGCTTATTAGCGGACCAGCTTGACTACAGAGCAGCGGTGCTCATTCATGTGCCATCCAGTGCCAGGACTCCAACCAAACACTACACCAGCTGACTTCACTGATTGAATCCCCCCCCGTTCTGGTTGAAGGTGTGCCAAGTAGTGAAATCAGATGGGGATTATTAGGAGGGCACTGCAAAAAAGTCTCCATCTTAACAAGTCATTTAATTTATTTTCTTAACTCGTTAAGATAGACGTTTTTTGCAGTGTGATCATATTTTGTCCATTTATCTGCACATTTGTATGCTACAAACCACATTAGTCACTTTGTTTGCAGCCATTGCCTTGTGTTTTTTAGTCCCCTTGCAGAGAAACAGATCGGCAGCTATTGCAGCTCCAGAAACTTCACAAAAAACAACCATTTCGATCCTGTCTTGATGCTCTGAAATGCAGCCAAGTTCAGAACAAAGGTGTCAAGGGAGTAGGACACTCCACTTGCTTTTCTAGTAGACATTGAACCGTTGAAAACATTTGGCAGGTGCGTTTCTGCCTTCACTGCGTCTTCAGGATTGATTGCTAACAGTGAGTAGACTTTTGTGCTGATCTGATAGAACAACCTCCATCTGTGAAGTGTTAAAAACAGGATAGATTGTCTGCAACTGCTGTCAGTCAATGATGGAAGTTGAAGTTTGACTGTTGAACCTGAATCGACTCGACTGGATCCTGCTGGACTCAAATGAACCCAACTGGAACTGACAGCCAAAGATTTTGGGGCTACTTCATTGCTTGGGTTTCGGTCATTCAAAAATATTGTTGAAAAATACAGTTTTTACCAACTTATTGATGGCTTTGGCGAGGTTTGAGCTTTCGATAAGCTTTGCCACTGTTGCGGTTTTAACTGACATTTGAGCTTACACTGTAAAAAAAAAAACCTCCATCTTAACAAGTAATTTAGTCTCATATTCAGCCTTCAAATCTTATTTTTGTTAAACCAAGGATTTTTTTTTGTCAATATGTCGAAACAAGTCACTTGGTTCTACAAAATTCTTGAAACAATTTGATTTGCATTGGAAACAAGTGAAATTATCAAACCCCACTTGCAGATTTTTTCACTTATTTGAAGAAAATTTCAATTTTAGGACTCATTAATTGACTAAATGACTTGTTATGATGGAGATTTTTTTGCAGTGTATTCCGGCACAAATCTTCTGTCAAATCTTCTCCAATCTTGGAGTCTGGCTGTAACAGATGATTCCCCCCCGTCAACCTCACCAGACCGGAGCAACTGCCGGAGGAGGGGGAAGAAGATTGATGGAGAGAAGACGGGGTTAGGGGTGGAAAGAAAGATGAGTGGAGAGAAGAGAGGGATGGAGAGAATGATTGATTCGGGCGTCAATAAGGGAATTAATGACAGACAGAGGAGGAGCAATGAGAGGGAGGAGAGAGATTGATGGAGAGAGGAGGAGGAGATGGAGGGGAAAGGTGTCCGGACTGAATGCATATGGGCACGGGAGAGGATGAGAGGAAGGAGGGAGACGAAGAAGAGGGAAGGAGACGAAGGAGAAGGATGGAAATATGGCAGCTCAGAGAACTGAAGAGCATCAAAGCGGAGAGGAGAGAGAGATTGAAAACAAGAGGGAAGGAGCTGGGAACGATAGAGCAGCCTGTGAACAAGGGAGAGAAAAGAAGGAAAATGAGGAAGGGGGCAGAAAAGGATGGGAGGAGAAAGGAGAAGATAGCCGAGGCGAGGAAGAGAGGGAAAAAGGGATGATAGAACGAATACCTGCGGAATAAGAGAATAAGTGCATGTAGAGAAGGAGGGGAAAGAATATAAGGAAGAAGAGAAGAAACAGAGGTTATACAGTAGAGTGTGGCAAGAAGATAAATTGAAAGAAATAGAGAGTAGCTGGTGAATAAGGAAAAAAAGGATGAGATTGAAAATACAGTGGAAAGGTAGAAGTAGTGAAAGATTGACAGTGCAGATAGGAAAGAAAAAGTTGATAGAGGAGGAGAAGTAATGAATAGAGAGTAGCTGGCGAATAAAAAAAAAAGTTGATAACCGGAGAGGAGAGGGGAAATCAGAAAGAGGGGGAAGAGGCAAAGTGTAGGCAGAGAGAAACTGGAAAAGAGAGGAGGCTGATTGAAAAAGCAGGGAGGAGCAAAATAGTCGCTATAGCAACAAGATGAAAAGAAACAAAAACGATGACTGGAGAGCAGAAGTGGGGACTTGAGTCACATGACTTGGACTCCAGTCACAGTTTTAAATCACTTGAGTCTTGACTTGATGCATGAAGAGAAGACTTGAGACTTGACCTGACTTGGGTTCTGGTGACTTGGGACTTGACTCTGACTTGTACTCTGATGACTTGAAAAGGTTTCTAAAGTCTTGACTTGAGATCTTGTGTTTGTGTAAATGACTCAGATTGAAAGTGATGAGATTTGTTCCAGCAGACGACTGAATTTAAATTCTGTTTTCTGAATTTGTTTGGAATGATTGAATTTATTGAAGTTGAAACTGATTATAGAAATCAAACTCATGATGCTCTTACCGAGTTTTTATCCTATTAAAACCATATTGCATTGAAAAGTCCTAGATATTTAGTTTTCTTTAAGATATTAAATTGATACTGGACTCTTGATTTGTTCTGACTTGACTTGCTGTTCTACATTTAGACTTGGGACTTGATTTGAGACTCGTGCCTCAAGACTTGAGACTCGAGCAAAGTCAACTTGGTCACACCTATGCTGGAGAGGAAAGCGGGGAAATCAAAATAAGAGAAGAGGAGAAGAACAGTAGTAGAAGATTGAGAGAATAAACCAGGTTGATTTGAAAATATAAATTGCTCCTTGTTGTTTTGGGATTTTATATTTTGTGACAGCATTTGTTTCTGTTCATCCTCCATGCCAGCTTTGTTTTGAATTGAAACTGAAAGGGGAAGGAAAGAGGGAAAGAATGAAAGAGGGCGAGATGGAGAGAATAGAGGGAGTGATGAACTACCCAGATAGTGAATCAATGAAGAGGAACAAGTTTGACCTTCCACCTTCGCATGTCACCAGCCGAAGACGACTTCAGCCTCCTGGACCGGCCGAGCGTGAAGTCATCAGGGACCCTACCCCAAGTGTATGTGTGTGTGTGTGTGTGTTTGTGTGTGGGTGTGTGTGTGAGTGTGTGTGTGTGTGGGTGTGTGTGTGAGTGTGTGTGTGTGTGTGTGTGTGTGTGTGAGTGTGTGTGTGTGTGTGTGTGTGTGTGTTTCACGGACTTACTGAAGCGTGTAATATGTCTGGTAGTGTGTTTTTGCAGATACCAGCTCTCTCTCTCTCTCTCTCTCGCCCTGTCTTTCTCTGTCTTTCTCTCTCTCTCTCTCTCTCTCTCTCTCTCCATATGGACTTCCCCTCTGTCAGTTTTTCTCCCTCTCATTCAAAGTGTAATGTGCTGCAGCAGAAATACGCTGCTGGCTCGCTGGCGACAGCTTGAGCCGCAGAATGATATTATATCTTTTTTTTTTTTTTCCCCTGCCTCCCACGTTTCACTTCCCGTGCGCCAGAGGATTCACTATTGTGTTTTATCAGTCAGCGATAGAGACTATAGCTAAATGGACGTTTATTTTTATGAAAATGTCACAGATTATTAATTTGAGGGCTTAAAATTTAGGTTGGATACAGTTTAGAATAGATCAAATTTAGATTTCAGACTTTATAGACTCTTCCAAGTTTCAATTTGAATGTGATTTATTGACATGAAAGTTCACAAACAATGTTGTCAAAGCATCAAGATAAATATCAATGTCCATTTTCCCTTTCCCATTTCAATCTTTCTCTTCTATCTCCTAACCCTCTGTCCCATCTTTCCCCCTCCAGGTCTCTCTCTCTCTCTCTCCCCCTCTCTCTCTCTCTTTCTCTCTCTCTCTCTCTCTCTGTGTGTGTTAAATTGAGACACAGTCATAATATGTGCGTAGCATTTTGCACCAATTCAGCAGATGTTTGTTTTTCATCATTTTTTCATCTAGAAGAATGTGTGATGTAAATGCAGGTCTTTCTGTCTGAGTGATCCTCTGTGCATGTGGCAGTAAGGCCCGCATACATGCTTGAGTGATTATACAGTGTAAACAGGCAGACGCACACACACACACACACACACACACACACACACACACACACACACACACACAGAAACAGCAGGTTTCCCCCGGGTGTTTTTACTCATGCAGATCTCTGGTGTTTGTTTAACCCTCCAATCAC
>NW_027281573.1:15000-50000 GCF_046629955.1 Centroberyx affinis | reverse complement strand
TGAAACCCTATATTATAGTCTTTTAGCCTGGTGTCCAGCCCCTATGAATCGCAGTTTTCAGCACTCTTCGAATTTGCATGGCGATTCATAAGCTTATGAAGCGCCATGCAAATTTGAAGTGCAATTTGAGTGCTGAAAACTGTGATTCATAAGGGCTGGACACCAGGCTAATAGTCTTTGGGGGAAAAAAAAAAGCTGAAGTTCATCATTCAATAACTTTCTCGCCAATCCTCCTGAAAGTGTTTTCATTTTGGCAGCGAAGAACTTAAGTTACCTGCTATTCATCTTTTTTTTTTTTTTTCATTTTGTGCTGTCAATCATTTTTCAATTGGTGGATATATCATTTTGGAATGAAACTCTCGGGCTGCATCATTGATCAAGGGTAGCGTGAAGAGCTGAGTGTGTGTGTGTGTGAGTGTGTGTTTGTGTGTTTGTGTGTGTGTTTGTGTGTGTGTGTGTGTGTGTGTGTTTGTGTGTGTGTGTGCGAGACATACTTGATGTTTGATATTCTTCACGGGTAAGCACCTCAAAGAGAGCTTCTTGAACATGCACGTACACACACACACACACACACACACACACACACACACGATCACGCGTGCACACACACAATATCCTTGACCGCAGATGCAACAAAGCAGAATTCATGCTTTTGATCTTTCGGTGCAAATTACCTGAGGACTTCTTCTGGCTCCCACACACACACACACAAAAAAAAGGTTATCTCTTTAGAAATATATTGCGCACGTTGCCATGCACAGCCTCCACCCACACACACACACACACACACACACACACACACACACGGAGAGAAACGCACACATACACACGTACCTCTCACAAGTCAAGGTGTTCAATTGGATTGTGAGAGAAGCCCTTAAAGCGTGAGTCTGCTCGCCCTGGGAGGCATCCATCACTGTGCCTCTTCACTTCTGCACCAAATAGGACACTTAAGGGAACGAACAGAGGCCGGTTTCCTTAAATTACTTCCTCCAAAGTGGCTAGATCCTGAGATAAGGTGTCAGGGAGAAGATCGAAACTTAAAGACTAAAAATTTAGAGGTGGGACCGGGCCGTCCGGAACGCAGAAATCACAAGCGCCGTAAATTTACCGGAAGGTTCCTAAAAGGTTTCTGGCAAGGTTCCCGCCGAGATTTCGACAGATCTGAGGGATGACGCGTGGGGTGAAGGTGTGTGTGTGTGTGTGTGTGTGTGTGTAGGTCTTGTACACTACCAGTCAAAAGTTTGGACACACCTCACTGAATGTTCTATGTTTTTCAGTCTCTTAAATCCATTCTGATCTAAAGGCTTCTGCTTCAATGCTTCAAATTAGTTTCTTAGACAAATATAAACAGTGAAGTTGATCCTATGTATGAATTTCTTTCCAAAGCCTTTTGCCTTTCCATCAAGACAAAGGGAGGCTACTTTAAAGAATCTAAAATATAAGATAGTTTCGATTTGTTTAACACTTTTTTTGGTCACTGCATAATTCCATTTGTGTTATTTCATAATTTTGATGTCTCTACTGTTATTCTAAAATGTGGAAAATAGTAAAAATAAAGAAAAAATGTGGTGTGTGCAAACTTTTGACTGGAAGTGTATGTCTGTCTCTGTGTGTGTGTGTGTGTGTGTGTGTGTGTGTGTGCCTGTTCTTTCCTATATCAGCCACCATCTCGAACCTCTGGAGACGCCCGGAAAGCTAAAAGCATCGATGCCTTTTAGTTTTGTTTGAAGTGGCTCTAGCTGCAGCTAAAACTCTCTTATCGGCTCGCTTTCATCGTGTAGCGGCGCCCGATAAGCGCCGTGGTTTATATACATCTTTCATCTTCTCATGCGTGGTAATATCAAAGTTAATGCATTTATTTATTTTTTTTTCCATGTTGAAACCATAACTAATACGGGACAACGGGCTTTACCTAGCCAAGCTTTCGTACGTGGCCCTGGAGGTGATAAAGAGTGTGTGTAAGTGTGTGAGGGAGAGAGATATTGTGTGTGTGTGTGTTGTGTGTGAGAGAGTGAGTGTATGTGTGTGTGTGTTCCTGAATGTGTGTGTGTGTGTGTGTGTGTGTTTGTGTACACATGCATACAAATTCAAAACTGCAAACAAGAAAATAATGTTCACACGGATCGCATCCTGAGTCTTATTGAGTTGACATTTTGTGCGTGTGTGTGTCCTCATGGGAGTGTGTGTGTGTGTGTGTGTGTGTGTGTGTCCTCATGGGAGTGTGTGTGTGTCCTCATGGGAGTGTGTGAGTTTGTGTATGCGCATGAGAGAAATTGTAATGCTTCCATGGCCCACGGACTTAACCCCTCTGACAGGCATTGCACCCGGTTGCAATGTGCAGCAGTAATATAAAGCAGTGGTTCTCAAGATGGGGTCCCGGGACCACCAGGGGTCCTTGAGGGGGTTCCAGGGGGTCCCCAGCAAATTGATGAATTGTTAAACTTCCAACATTATTTCATTTACAAGAAGTTAACACAATTAGAGAATGATTATTTTGATCATAGTTTCACTGTTATCTCTCTACCTACAATACAGATAGTCATGGGATTCTGGACAAAATCATATCTAACAATAAAAATATTCTCAATTTTGGGTTCAAAAGAAAAATCTCATCAAATGGGGGTCCGTGGCTCTAATGTGGACTCAATTAAGGGTCCTTGATATGAAAAAGGTTGAGAATCACTGATATAAAGGACCAACATTGGTGACTCCGGCAGCCCAGAGTTGAATTCTCAACTCGTACCAAAAAAACCAAAAGTTTTTATTTTCAGCCTTTCTAACCCTAACCTAAACCAAACTGTTTTACTTGCCTAAACCCTGATGTTTTTTCAGGTGAAAATTTTCAGGTGAAAATGTGTCCAATTTGTGCTATCATCACATGGGGAATGTAATCTTCACTTAACAACATTTCAGAGTCTGTGCTCCTTTCATGACATTTTATGAGACTGTGTTGCCATTACAATAATGAGCAGGTCAGGACCTTGTAGCAACTGATAAAGTAATCACTGCCGGGTAATGTAATAACTAACCAAATCAAATTAAATGTTTGTTTAAATGGGTCAGAAATGTAATTAAAAACCTGCCATTGTAATTAACATGTAAATTTCACTTATCCAGTAGTGAAAGTTGAAATTGAAGACTTTCTTTAGGACACCCAGTAGACTTCAGCCTTTTACAACTGACAATATTGTCATTTCTGATGATTATTATCTGTATTATTATCGAACTGACAATTGTAATATTGTCAGTTTAAACAGGTATTCTGTCAAAACTGTCAATATTATAAATCATGGTATTGTAATGAATGAAATATGAATTTATGTGTCTTTTATGTGCAGACAACCACCTGACCACCTTACCAAGTGGAAATTCACTTTTGTCAAGACATAACTTGTTACATCGCTAAGATAAATCCTTTGGTTGCCTGGTTACATTGTTACAACTTCGTGGTGACTAATTTGCATTCTGCAGAATTTAGACAACAACGCTAAAAGAATCAGCAGTAGAGACAAACGAGAGTGAAAAGTACGACAAGGAAGCTCGTTTGAACCGATTTGAAACTATAATCTTATTCCTTCATATGAATTTAACTGAATAATACACAAAATACAATGTATAAAGCATGCTGCACTGTGTCTGGGTCACACTTATGCAGTGGAGAAAACAAACCTCTATTATGCACCCATGTATTTGCATGATATGGAAAACAGCAACTACTACACATTGAGTTCATATTAGTTTATAACTGTAATGTTTATGTATGTGCTGCACATCAGCATACCAACTATGTATGGGAAGTACTCAACTGACACACACACACACACAGCGCTCACAGTGGGATGTGAGAGGTGTGTGTGAGAGAAGATGGCATGTTTGTGTTACGATGCAGTGTTTAATATAATTGTAAATTACCAGAGGGAAGCTAACACATGGCTGGAGGTGGAGAATGAGTCACTCATCGCTAAGTAGTGTGTTGCTATTAGCCTTCTGACCCTGTGGGTTTGGTGAGGGAATTCTCTCCCTCTCTCTCACACACACACACACACACACACACGTTCTTTCTCGCACACACACCCTTGCACATTCTGTTTCTCTCGCTTTCCTTTTACACACAAACACACACTTTTTCATTCTCTTGCACACACATCTGCCTTTCTCTCTCTCTCTCTCTCTCTCTCTCTCTCTCTCTCTCTTTACATCAACACACACACACACGCACACACCCACCGCATTTATGTGATTTATTCACGTATTCATATATTCAAAACTGCTTGTTTGTTTTCTTCCGATGATGATGCCCTCAAGGCCTGATTGTGCCGGTCTATTAGGAGAGACATGCTGCTCCGTACACATGTTCTGCAAGCACACATACACACACACACATACGCACACACACACAAAGAGTCCCTGTATACTATCCTGACACACACATATAGGCACAGACAGACACACACACTAAATGACATGCGTCTGTGTATCCTGTAATACGTCTACAGAATCTAATTAAGGAAATTGGTGAAGTGAGTACAAAGTTGCACAAAGTCTATAATTGGTCAAATTGTGTTTTCCTAAAACTGCCATGGGACAAAATGTAAAACGCCTTTAAGGTCATAAAAAGGATTAGAGGAGGACAATTCAAACACGGAGGCACTTTGATGAAATAATGAAAATTGGGTCTAAAAGGTGAAGGGCTGCTGTTTGTTTGTTGTTGTTCTTACTAGTACGGTATAAAATAATGATGTGTCAGTACAATTGAGGATTGACAAAGTCGTTTTATATGCAGTGAGAAAGACAGAAGGACACTTCTGCAGTCTGTGACAGCTGCTGCTGCTGCATAATTAAAGTCTAGCAGTGACACAGAAACACCCACAGCACCGCTGAATTCGTCATCCACCTCCACTGGCAATTGGAAAAGGTTGAGAGATCGTCCCGTAACCGAAAATTCACAGGTTTGATCACCACAAAAGTACATGTATGTCCACTGACTGACATGCTGCATACTTACAGTAGCCTATTTGTCCTTGAGTGTCAGATTTATGATAAAAATGTAAATCTGTCATGCTGTAAAAAAAGGTCAGGTGTAAAAAGTTAAGAGTTTTAGAGATTTCTTTTTTATTATTGTTTTTATTTGATTGGTATAAAATATGGATGTATCAATGCTACTAAGGTTTGCAAAAAATCTCAATTTTAACAAGTCATTTAGTCTATTATTGAGTCCAAATAATCATTTTCTTAAAATAAGTGAAAAAATCTGCCAGTGGGGTTTGATAATTTCACTTGTTTCCAATGCAAATTAACTTTTTTCAAGAATTTAGTGGAATCAAGTGTCATTTTCTTGATCGTAGAGCAGTGATCTGCCTTATTCTGACTTGTTTCAGCAGACTGACACTCATTTCTAGAAAATTCCTGACACAAGTGAAGCTGCATTGGAATCAAGTGGAGTTATCTCTCCTCACTGGCAGAACTTTTCTCTTGGTTTTTGAAAAATGAGATTTGAAGACTGAATATGAGACTAAATGCATTTTGCAATCAAACAATCTGAGTATACAGAATCCAAACAAAGCCTGCTACAGCTACTGCTGCTGTGACATATGAACACTAAAGTCATGTTCATACTATTTCACCGTTTTTCACGCTGCCAGCAGCTCTTTTACAAGAAAGTCAATGGCAAGCGGCTGCAAGGCGGACAGAAGGCAGCCGCTTTGGAAAAGCGTCCTTTCAGAGAAAATCACTTTACAATGTGCAGAAAAGGAGCGTGCGTGAAGTGGAACGCTGTTTTCTTAGGCTGCGTTCACACATAGCGTTTTTTCTCCTCACAAAAAGCGCTCCAGGCAGCGCTTTTTCCACATCAAAAAACGGCAATTGTGAACGCAGCCTTAGGTGTGTAATCATAATGAAGAAGAGGCAAGAGGGTTCAAGGTCCATAGGCAGCTGAATGTTTACAACAAAACAGAGTGAAAACGGAGAAAGTATATGAAGAAAAGTTGGTAGTAGTTGTTAACTATGATTATAAAAGTTAATATAGAGCACACTGGCTGTGTTGTGGGAGAAGTGTTTGAGAGTTGGACATGCCTAGTGTTTGCTGGCAGTGGCTTGTCGTCATGGCAACACAATGCACACTACATGACCAAAGTTTTGACCAAACTGCAGTCCAGCCTTTTCAAAATACCAAGGGGGCGCTACCTTCTTCCTTTGTTCACTCAATCGTCCAGGTGTCACGCTAGTCCGATTTGGACGAAACTTGGGGAAACTATGCATCTCACTACTGTGTTCTGGTATTTTCAAAATTACACTGATTGGTCGAAGGGAGGCGCTTCAATTGCAGGTCAAAATCAAAACTGTTAATAACCGGCCCAGAGGATGAATTCATCATCGGTAGTTTACTAAAGTAAAAGTTTACTGTGGCTTTGTTTATTATTGTTTTCATAAGTAGGAAGCAAAATATACATGTAGCGATACTAATGTGGGTTGACAAAGCCTGTTTATATGCTGTGTGATAAAATAATCTTAGTATCTAACCCAAACAAAGCCTGTTAAAGTGACTGCTGCATAACAAAGTCAATCAATCAACCACTGAATCTCCACTAAATGCTTAAAATGTGAAAAGATAGCACAGGTCTAAAGAGTTTTATATGTTGTTTAGTATAGTTTGGTACAAAATGTGGATGTGTCATTACTAATGTTGGTGCAGAAAGTAATTCTAAATGCGGTGTGAGAGAGAACAGTTTTAGTTTTACCCGGTCCAAACAAAAGCCCGCTCCAGCTCCTGCAGTGTAATTAAAGTCTAGCGGTGACATATGAACACCTACAACTGCTGCTCCCAAAAGCAGCGGCCAATTTGTCAGCCACCTCCACCCTTAATTGCTTTGGTAAGAGCAACTTGAATATTGTTGCTGTCATGGGAAAACATGAATCCAAACTTTTGGCGTTTTTTGAATTAAAAGTTTATATACAGTATCGTGTCGTCTGGGTTTCATGACCCTTGGAATCTGTTAAATGCATATAATTTCAAATATGTGGGAATAAGTGAGAAAATATGCAAAACCTACTCTTTACAGATATGTATTTCTTTATCTCACCACTTTTTTTCACCCCCTACTCGTCCATATACCCCATTGTCTTCAGGTTTAATTGTCAGGATCTTTGCTGCAGCTTGGCCCCCGCAGGTAGGAAACGAGAAGGATGCTTGAAAGCTTACTTTTAACAAGGACGGCCTGTCCTTGACTGTCGCAATTAAGTGAATGTTCCACTTCTCTTCTTTCCAATTAGTCTGAAAGATTCTCCCTCAGCACAGGACATGGGAAGACATTTATCTCCCCACCTGTCACGCTGTGGCGGTTGTTAGTGGAGAACAGACGTGTGTGCGGTGGCCCAGGGTGTAGTGTGCAAGTGTGCATTCATGTATGTGTGTGTGTGTACATATGTAAGCTTGTGTAGTGTGTGTGTGTGTGTGTGGTATGTATGAGTGTGTGTGTAGGTTTGTCTGAAGGCAGAAGGGACACAGCTGTGGTTAAGGACCGTTCTTGACTTAAGAAACTCTTAAGTTAAATTGTCCGAAGACCATTTACAGGGACAAAAGTACGTAATTGCCTTTCCCACATTATTTGAAATACGCCACTGTTGGGTGAATTTCATGTTTTAACTAGTCTGGTTCCAGACTCCTGAGTCGCGTCCCGCCCACTCTTCAGATTGTGTCGAGTGATTCAGAGAGTCTGGTGTTGCTCAAGTCAGCGGCTTGTTCTCGCTCTGAGATACAATCGAGCCAATCAGTGCCTTTGTGGGCGGGACTAAAGGTTTTCATTGGTGTTTCGACAGAACAGATTTGTTGAAATCACCCCTTAACCAACATATTGTCTTTGCAAAGACGATATTTTTTGTCAAAGACGACCGATTCTTGGTGAAGTTATACACTGGCACCGGAAACGTCAGTCACTAGTGATTGGTTCAGGGAAAATCAACCCCCCCACACAGTTAACCAGGAGGCAATGTCAGGCTGAATAATGGAGTGGAAACTAAATGGGCATTCAGTCTGAATATCAGGCTGTTTTAACTCCAGTTGAAGAATTACATGCTCCTCTTTGGGCTGAGAAAGTTTTACAAATCTTGAGGTTTATGAAACCTTTTCAAAACCAACTAGCAAGGTTTTCACCCGACAACAGTGATTCATGCAAATCAAAGAATTTCCACTGTCGAGTTCCCACTTTTCCTTCATGCTTGCTGAACTCACTGCTGCACTTCTGCTCCATTCCAAGAGGAAAAGTTTGAAAAAGTCAGGTTTTGCTTTGTTCAGTTCTTGGTTGAGAGACATTAGAATGTTTTTTTTTTGCTAATATACTGACTTGGTTCGAAAGTATAACATGGAAGAAACAATTGCCTGCCGGATCGATGCAGGATAAATGCATCAAGGGGGTTTTATACAGTGAATGCAGCATTAATGTCTGATAGACGCAGGGTAAATGCATGAAGTGGGACTCTGCTATGGCTGTGGGGAGTCTGTGGGGAGTCTGTGGAGAGTCTGTGGGGAGTCTGCGGTCATTCAGGTCTGAGTGGATAGCGCTGGATTTTCTTTTTTTTTGTGAGACCCAAATGAGCACTTTAGACTCCCACATCCTGGGTCTCAGCGCTCATTAAAGGGCATGTGAGAAGCTCTGGCCACTGGGCTTATTAAAAAAAATTAAAAAATAAGTATACTGAAAGTCATGTCCCCGCTAGGCCCATTTTTTATTATAGAAGATGAAACCAGGGGAGAGAGGACTGACCGTGAAATGGACTAATTTAAAACTCACTAGGAGTGTAGAAAATCCAAAAGACAGAGAGTCACGGAGGAGAAATCGCCTTGGTGGAGTTAAACCTTAACCAGCGCTGAAGGAATTCATTTTAGATTATTTTACAGCTGGCTTCTCTCTGTAACTCGCCACTAACTCTCACTCGGGTATTTTTGAGCCGTAATGATTTCTGCATCGGTAAGAAATTGGTATTGCCGTTGCCGCAGTCCTGCACTTCACTGCAGGCTTGTTGCAGCACTGCTGCACCGCTGCTCCACCTCTGGGAGGAATGGCTCAGAAAAACAACACGATCTCACTCAAATACGTGAAATGAACATGAACTCTGAAACTCCGATTTACAAGCTGTGGACACGTATTGTGCGAAAATAACATTTCTCCACCATGAATTGAATTACTTTCCAAAGGTTGGGTAAGTTTAAGCAAGTAAAACAACTTGGTTAGGGTTAGGGAAAGGCTTTGGTCATAGTTAAATAAGAAAAACATTAGCTAAAAACTAGCTGAAAATGTGACTCACAGTAGAAATTTCCTTCGTACAAGCTGGGAATTGAACTCCAGTCGCCAGCATTGAAGTCAAACCCATCCGCCCAGCCACCATCCCGCCCACAACACCCTCACTTTCCACCGCGCTACTTCAATGTGACACTACTTCCTGTTTACAGTTGTAATTTCAACACTTTACGTGCCGCCGACACGTAATTCGGTGATAAATTAGACTTTGAAAGATTAGAGTTATGATGTGAACTCATCCGTGCAGAAAGCAATCAGTGCAACAAATCCTACAGCGCTAACTGTGGTTTCTCTGTTTTGTTTCGTTTTGTTTGTTGTTGTTTTTTCCCATCAAGTCACTGATTAGCCGATGGTCCCACCAGTGAATCGGTGTGTTTTGCGGCCTCCTCATTGTGCATGCTGTGTGTGTTTCTGTGTTTACGGCACACAGCGCCTGCAATGTGGAGGCTGAGACACGCAGAGACGTCATGTGTCTTAAAAAAAATATAATGTGTTTCATATGATGTGATGAGGGAGGGGGTTAAGGTGAAGGTTAGGTTTATTTTTGAGATGGGAATTATGAACAGAGCCGGCTTTGAGTTGGGACAGACTTCTTATTCCACACACACACACACACACACACACACAAACACAAATAAACACATACACACACGTAAACACTATTGATTTCTCATGCTTAGTGGACCCTGTGCATTGTATCATTCACTTGACATGACTTGGCCTCAACGTGACTCTCATGAGAGCGTGCCACACTCTCAGTGACAACACACACACACACACTCATACTTACTATAAATCCATAATGAAATCCCTGTAGTTGATTGGTTGGAGCCTCCTCAACCTTGGGGGCCACTGATTCACTACCCCCTTTTCACTTGTGTAGTCCCTCCATACACACACACATGCACACACGCACACACACACACACACCCTATAGATTCCCATGTTGATTCAGTCAGAGCATCAATAACTTCTCAACTTCTTTCTCAACAAGTCACAGTCTATGTCTCTCTCTCTCTCTCTCTCTCTCTCTCTCTGCAGTCTCTCTCTCAGTATCTTTTTTTTCTTCTCTGGAGTAGCTTTTATTGTGTCTGATAGGTCAATACTCCCTCTGTCTCCCCTTGCAGTCTCTATACAGGTGGTTAGCCTCAGTGACAGGTCTATTCCTCAGTGCCAAAACAGAATACTGAAGCTAGTTATTATCCACTGGAGCATTTTCTGCACTGTATGGCACCAGCTGCAGTAGTTCCCTCTAATATCCTAATGTATTACTACATGAACTACAACAAAGTTAAGCTACTGTTTTTGGTGGTTAATGAGCAAAACAATGTCATCCTGCATAGAATGAAGCTAAATTACAAATTTAGTTCCTGGTCCAACACTTAACAGGTTTTGTTACATTATTGCTAATGCTAACAGTCACCAAATCAGCTTTAAAATGTCATTTTAGCCGTCACTTGTCGTCTGCTATCACATATAAGAGAATTTTAACCACAGCTACCTTGCTAATAACCATAACTTTCTCCGCGTAATTAGCTCAAAAGGCTAACTTCCACTTTTCCTCCGGTACCAGTTGATTTCCGACGGTTTTATCTCACCGCCACAACCTCTCATTCCCACATCGCTAATTTAGCCCTAGCTTGTCTGCTAGTGTCGCTTTCCACCGTCCTTAGTTCCGCTTACACGGCCACCCCTGCCCGTTCAATTAGGAGCATGCTAATTAGCTTAGCGTGGGGCTAGCCGGTCCCACTGGGAGTGTGACTGGGTAATTAGCTCCCGGCTAATTAGCGTAGCACGGCTAGTTCGATGGCAGAGTGGAGACCAGTCTGTCGCAGTCGGTTTCAGACAGGTGGTTGCCTCTGGTGGGCCTTGCTGTGATGTTGTTGTGTGAGTAGATATGACAAAGATGGAGGGAGGGAGCGAGTAGGAGAGGAAAGGAGAGGGAAGGGAGAGGAAAAGGATGGAGAAGAGAGTAGCTGAAGGGACAGAAGATGAGAGGGAGAGGGTAGGAAAGGAAGCGAGGAGAAAAGACGAGGTGAGAGGATTTGAAGGGGGAGGAGACGAGAGGGAGAGGGTAGGAAAGGAAAGGAGAGGTGAAAAGACAAGGGAAGAGGAGATGAAGGGAGAGGGTAGGAAAGGAGAGGGAAAAGAAGAGAAAAGACGAGAGGAGAAGAGATGAAGTTAGAGAAGACGAGAGGAAGAGCGTAGGAGACGAAAGGAGAGGAGAAAAAGAGTAGAGAAGAAGACAAGAGGAGTTGAGAGTTGAAAGTAGAAGAGGAAGAGAGGAGGAAGAGAAGAGTGGAAGGAGGAGGAGAAAAGGCAAGAGAAGACAGTGGAGACCAGAGGGAAAGGAGAGGAGCGGAGAAAAGATGATGAGACGGCAGAAGAAAGGAGTGAGGAGGACGGGAGGTGAGAAAAGGGCTGGAGAGGAACGGAGAGCAGGAGGAAATGACACCAGGCGGGATGAGATGAAGATTAGCAGAGAGGAAGGTGAAGGAAGAGAGACGAAGGAGGAAGAGGAGGGGAAAACAGAGAGACGGGAAACAGAGGGAAAGAAAAAGAACGAGCAATGAGAAAAAGCAATGAACAGAGAATGTAAAGGGCAAGCGTAATCATAGTGGTTAGATCTATGGATTGAATACAACACCATACAATATAATAGGCTACAATACAATGCAGCACAACATATCTTTATTACAATTGAATATGGAGTTTGTTCAGTGACTTTTAAAGCGATAATATGCAAGATTTTTGTTTTTGGGGGGATTTTGGCGATTTCTTTGGCTCTAAGCGTTCAGTGCTGTGGTGTTTCTGCACTGCACTTCCCACAGATCACCTGTCAATCAAACAGTGTGGGCGGAGCTTGGATTTCCTGTCAGTTTGAGTTTCTCTTTTCTCTGTCTGTTCAGCCATGGTGGCTGTCGCTGCTCATGCTAACTACCCAGTTCTTCTTCTGCTGTTTATTCCAAACAAACCAGACACGCAAAATGCATCAGTGACTATGGATGGAAATGAGCTTACAGCTATATCTGGCACAATATATTTATTGAGCTCTGTCCCTGTCAAACAAATAAAATAAAAATCACTTCCTATGCGGCAGAGGATTTTTCCCAGCAAAGACCTACCACCGCGTGTTTAGAACAGCAAATGTAAAAGCTTTCATGGATATTGATCGACTTTGGATATTGGTCGACTCAGTATTATGTTATATTACTTGATATTACTAAAATGTAAATTTATTGATATGATAATGTCTCAGAATATGTGCCTTGCAAAATGGCACTACGGTGGTTATATATCTCAGGCATTTCAGAGGTTGATAACAGGAAGGTCTCAGGTTCAATCGCTGCAACTGCCAATGTGTCCATCCCCGTTAAAGTGTCCTTAAAGTCGAGATGAAATGAAAAATGCGTTTTTAACCCTTTTAGATTACATCACATTACGTCATATTGTGCACCTATTTAACAAAATATGCCAAAAAAAATACAAAAAATCAATTTCTTTGTATTCTTATATCAAAATCCAATCATGTTTTCTTCCTGTAAAACAAAATATGCCGTGTGCTTATGAACCAACCAATTTCAACTAATAATATCATGACATCCACCCATCAATCATTCTTCAACCTGGTGTGAGTGGAGCCAACAGTCCTCTGTAGCTCTGTTTCTCTCTGTAGCTCCGTATCGCGCTAAACTCTAAGCCCCGCCCACTGTTTAGCGGTCCAATCAAATGCGAAGGATTTGATTTAAATCCCTCTTGTAACTGTACACCGCTCAAATATTCCATTTCACTGGGAAATACGTCACAGTACAGAAGCTAAAGACGCTCTAACTTCCGTTTCAGTGGGACTTTAAGCACTTTGTCCAGAGGTGTGTCACTGTCACATGTTTTTTTTTTTAAAGTGAGCTGTCAGCTGGGTAGTGGGCACAGGCTTCCACACATCAGTTCTTCTATTTGTTGCAGTAGTGTGGCGTAGTGAGGGTGTAACCGCTCCTCAACCTGAGGAACAAGGTTCAGGCACCCGTGAAGCCAGGCATCCACCCTGCTTTAGTGTCCATGAGCAAGACGCTGAACCCCTACCATGTCTAGGGGTGCTAACTTGTCGAGGGCAGCAAGGGAAAAGAGAATTGCCCAATGGGGATAAATCAAGTGTCATGATATTAGCATCATTATTACGCTGCCTGTCCACTTGTCTGTACAGCTCCGAGAGCAGAGCATGATGTACAGCTCAGCCCACTAGCAAACGTTGAAAACAGCAAGCAAAGAAAAAGTGTGCTGAAGTGGGCTTTCAGTAGTCTCATGGAAACAGCAGAGGCCACAATGGGCCAGTCCCTAAAAGCACCT
This sequence comes from Centroberyx affinis, assembly GCF_046629955.1. Lineage (NCBI taxonomy): Eukaryota > Metazoa > Chordata > Actinopteri > Beryciformes > Berycidae > Centroberyx > Centroberyx affinis. Next base: position 36,360 of record NW_027281573.1, on the reverse strand, counting down.
GCTGAGAGCTGCTGGCTAGAAATATGAGGCGCTCAGTGGACTCAGGCCGTAAAGCCCAGCGGGAAAGCAGAGAGAGAGAGAGAGAGAAGGGGATGACATAATGAGCTGGATGGATGTTTTTTTGGTCCTTATTTTTTTGGTGTTCAAAGCAATTTATGATAGAGATATCCTCCAGGACTTCTGCCACAACTTTCCAGGAAATGACAAACTGATGAAAGCCTTCCTTTACCATGCATTCTTTAACATTTTACAACATATTACCCACAACTTGGCCTGGTTATAGGGTCAAGAAACATTTTCTATCCTCCTACTATTCGGATGGGACTAGGATTATGTGGAATTGGGAATTACACCCAATGTCTGTGTTTTCCAGAGGTGCATTTACAAGGGATTAGTTTTTACCACGGTATCCTGAGATTGAACTTGATACACACCTGTTTCTGACTGGTACACTGCAAAAATCTCCATCTTAACAAGTAAGTAAGTTTTGTGTATTATTGAGTCCTAAAATTGTAATTTTCTTAAAACAAGTAAAGAAATCTGCCCATGGGTTTAGATAAATTCACTTGTTTCCAATGCAAATCAACTTGTTTCAAGATTTTGTAGAATCAAGTGTCATTTTCTTGATAGTGGAGCAGTGATCTGCCTTATTCTCACTTGTTTCAAGATACTGACACTCATTTCGAGAAGATTCCTGAAATAAGTGAAGCTGCAGTGGGTTATGTCACCTCATTGGCAGAATTTATTTTTAAGAAAAATAAAGTTTGAAGGCTGAATATAATAGACTAGACTAAATAACTTACTAAGATGGACGTTTTTCGCAGTGTAAAAAACTCAGACTGTATTAAAATCAGTGATGGCCTTGACAACTACAAATCACGCTAGGCAGTACATGTACCATTTAGTCATTTAACTCAGTGGTTCTCAACGTGGGGTCCGTGGACCACCAGGCGTCCTTGAGGGGGCTCCAGGGGGTCCCTGGAACACAATTAGAGAATGTAGAAGAATGAGTTTTGATCATAGTTTCTCTGTTATCTCTCTACCTAAAACACAGATAGTCATGGAATTCTGGACAAAATCATATCTAACAATAAAAATATTCTCAGATTTGGGTCCGAGAGACAAAAACTCATCAAATGGGGGTCTGTGGCTCTAATGTGGACTAAATTGGGGGTCCTTGATATGAAAAAGGTTGAGAATCACTATCTTTGACATGACACATAGCAGTGGATGGACACACTGTTGTGGGAATTGAACCTGTCACTTTTTGGTCATTGGGATCGTCTCTAAGCAATAGGCCAACCTGTCGCCGAAATGAGGCAATTACTATAAAAGTAAGACACTAGTTGGGGTAAATACTAGTCCTGTGCAAGTAGGGCTGATTTCAGCAAGGCAAGTTTTTATTTTGGAGGAATGCCTATGACAACGGAAGTATGTGGGAGGGAAAATGTATCCCTGCGCTGCTAAGAGAAGGTAAAAAACCGATGAGCGAAGGACTGACAAAAGCCAGGAGTGAGAGTTGGTATGTGGGATGGCAGAGTAGGAAGATGCCGTCTTTGAACCAGAGGATTTAGAGAGGGAGAGGAATAGCTAATGTGTTTTCATGTTGCTTTCTCTGACTGAGTGAAAGGAGAGGGAGGGAGAGAGAGAGATGGATAGACAGGGAGAGAGAGAGAGAGAGAGAGAGAGAGAGAGAGAAAGATCGAGAGGGAGTGAGAGTTGGGGACTTAGTCACTTAGTCATTTTGGCTTGGGGCAAGTCCAAGCTCGGGCCTCTGTAGGGAGAACGCACACACACACAAACACACACACACACACATTCACCGCCCACATACACACGCATGCAAACACTCCCCAGAGTCAAACAGATGCAGACACAGACATGCACACACACATCCAGACGTGCATATAAATGTGGGTGTCCAGCACGTGCAAATGCACGCACCTCCACAAACACACACACACACACACACCCAAACACACTCACAAATTATTCATTTATTCAGAGGGGGGCTACCTCAGGTTCTGGAAATACTCTCACGCTAGTCCGGCCCACGCTCCATTTAACACATTTGAATGAGTTATTGGGCCTGTAAATGGACGGTGCAGTCACCTCTTAAACAGACTGTGGACAGTGTTTTACAGAGGAGGATGCACTACATCACACACAGGTCCAACGCCCATTAGGCTTCATTATTACCACATCCCCAACCAGTCAGACATCTCACCCCTGCCCTGCTTCACAACGCAATCTGCCCGCTTGTTGCTGTTGTTTATAGGGAAGGGAAGGTGAGGCAGGGACGCTCTTTTTCAACTTCGTCTGGGAGTTTCCCAGTTTAACCACATCAATGTGATCTCAGAAAAAAGTTGTGAAATGAATTATGTGAAAATGACGTTCCTCCACCACAAACTGGATCCTGAGACTTGTGTGGCATTTTCAGCTAAAGGTTGGCTCACGGTTACGTTTAGGCAAGTAAAACAACTTTGATTGAGGTTAGAATTAAGGATATGGTTAGGCAACTAAAACAACTTGGTTAAGGTTAGGGGAAGGCTTTGGTCATGGTTAAATCAGGAAAAACTTTCACTAAAAACACTGCTTTGTGTTTATAGCCGTGCCTCCTTCATGTAACTGTTTGGGAACAAGTCATTTTAACACGTAATTTGGTATTTCTAGGTGTCATTTGGTCAAGTATTTGTCATATTTGTGTGAGATCAGGTTGAACCACAGTCTTCCACTGTTGGTCATGGAGAAGGGCAACTTGCTGAGGAAGAGGAGCGTGTTTCTCATTCACAAACCCGTTTCTCTAACCTCAAAACAACCACTGTGTTGAAAACTTGATTCTGTTTGACTGCAGTTCTGATGGCAGTTCTTGTATTTCATTCATTTATTTACTTATTTATTTGGTTGTTTGTTCGCAAAATGTTTTCCATCTTGCCTCGTCCTTACCAGTGTTGGAGTAATTCCCTTCTAGCATAAGAGTTATCCAAGGTTTTACATCCCAAATATTATCCTATACTGTGTATTATCACACCTTTGCATGTTTGAGTTTAGAAAGGTGAAGCGTATAATCTCTTCAAAAATGTTCAGACTCACCTGGCGGCTCAATAGGTTTGATATCACATCGTTGATGTCAGGTGAAAAACCTCATAACTCATAAATTTGGGCGATTTTCACGTTTTAGGATCTCATGGTTCTCTATAAGATGAGAAAATACAACTTTTGGGTTTATAAAATCCTTTCAAAACCCATAATAAAAACAAGGCTGTTTTTATGGAGATAGAAGGATTTCACCAGACAAACAACGATATACTTTGTATGATTTCCACTTTGGTCGATCTTACTTTTGTTGCAATTCATCTCTCTCTCCTTCTCTCTCTCTCCCATCTTTCTTTTCATCTGTCAACTGAACACTACACCATATAAAGAAAAGTTCATACGCTCAAAGTAAACAAACCCTTTTCAGCTGATAGTAATCTGTGACATTCAGTGGACGATTTTATCCGCAGCACCTCGCGACAGCCTCGGTGTGTGTGTGTGTGTGTGTGTGTGTGTGTGTGTGTGTGTGTGTGTGTGTTTTCAGCGTGGGCGGCCCGGTGGGAGGTGAAGCCGCGACCCCCGGCTGCGTTCGCACCGCGACCCGCCGCCGCGAAAGACAGAACCAGCCGGAGCGCTTTCCCTCCTCTCATCCTAACCTCCCTCCCACCCTCATCTCTCCCATCTCGTCTCTCGTCTTCCTTTTGTTTAGCCGAGGAAGGAGAGGAGGGAGCGCGGCGAACGGTATGTGCGAAGAAGAGGGCAGCGTCCATCGATCCGTCTCTGTGGGCACGAGAGGAGTGAAAGAGAGACGGAAGGGGAGTGGAGATGGAAGGAACAAAAAAAAAAACAAAAAAAATGCTGTACTACAACTCTCATGCTAACCTCCTTTTGTCCTCCACTATGAAATTACGGGGGAATATATGGATCGGTCTCCGTATATATTCGTTTATTCATTCCTCCGTCTTTCCGTCACGTGCGATTTCTCCAACACCACTGAGCGGATTTGGGTGAAACCTAGGGGAATCTATCTATCTATCTATCTATCTATCTATCTATCTATCTAATATGTCGCACCAAAGGGAAACATAGAAGAAGAGAGGAATACGTGACTGTAGCAATGCAGCTGGAATTGGATGTGTTGGAGCCAAGGTTATTATCGTTAATGAAAACTAACGAAATAACGAAAACTAGGTGTGAAAAAACATTTTCTGGAATAAAAACAAGGCTTTACAAAAAAAACGATAACCAACTGAAACTGTATTGTGTGTTTACAAAACTAAAATAAACTAAAATTATATATATATTATATAGGGTGGATATGAAATCTATCTTCCAATTTTTTTTTTCATTTTTTTTTTTTTACCTTTTTGAATCTCGCCCCTGACAAATACCCCATATTACAAAAAAAAAGACTAAAACTAACACTGAAACTAATAAAAACTAAACTAAAACTAAGCATTTTCAAAAAATAAAAACTAAACTAAACTAGCAAACCCGCTTTGAAAACGAATTAAAAGTAAACTGAAATTGAAAACAAAAAGTCAAAACGAATGCGAAATGCAAAACTATAATAACCTTTGGATGGAGCAGCTGGAGCTTGACGAGTCGGATGCCGTCACGATCGCCCCTATGATCGACCAATCAGAGTGTCCGAAGTTGAGATTCTCGGGCAGGTTCCAACACCTCCGCAGAGACACTTTTCAACCCCAAATGCGTCAAATATCGTTGGTTTACGTGCAGAGACGCCGTTTTCATGAAAGCATAATCGTGATCGTGAAGTAATCGTGAAGTTCTGGGTTTGAATCTGGCCCCCAGTTTCCTGTCTCTCTTCACTGGCGACTATCAAAAAAAAAAAAAAAGCCTGAAAAGTAACAAAAACAAGCTGCATCATTCATAAGGGAGAAAATGTTTGTTTCATTCACCTCTCTCTCTCTCTCTTTTCTCTCTTTTCGCTATTCATGTTGCTCAGCTTCCCGTCTGAGTGAAACATGGCAACAGTTCTGCCTTGACATTTGATTCACTCTCTCTCTCTGTGTCTGTCTGTCACACACACACACACACACACACTCACACACACACACACATACACACACCAGGCGGCTTAATTAGAGATGCTGTTTGCAAATACACAAAGCTAAAACAATGGGCGGCCGCGCCCCGACTGCAGAAACACACAGCTTCTCTCTCTCAGCTGTCTATCTCTCTCTCTCTCTCTCTCTCTCACTCCCTCTCTCTGTTTCTCTCTCTCTCTGTCTGACCACACACACCTACACACACATTCCCTGTGTGCTGAGTGTTAGATTGGTATGCAGTACCTGTGTGGTCGGGAATCTCGTTATTATGCCTCAGTCCATTAAGGCATTTTATCTCTCTCTTTCACTCTCTCTCTCTCTCTCTCTCTCTCTCTCTCTCTCTCTCTCTCTCTCTCTCTCTCTCTCTCTTTTTGGCCATCTCCATCATTCTTTCTCTCTATCTTTCTGTTTTGGACATTTTCTGTACCTGCCTGTCTGAATGTCTGTATATTTTGCCATCATTCTCTGTCTGGTTTCTGCCTTGGTCATTCTCTCTCTCTCTCTCTCTCTCTCTCTCTCTCTGTCATTCCTCCTAAGCCCCTCATTAGGTTTTGTTGCTGGAAAATAAACAGGGTGGGAAAACACACACACACACACACACCTCCCCTGTGTCTCCCTCTCTCTCTCTCCAGCCTCCATTTTCTTTTTGTCACCTCACCTCGTCCTTTCTTTGCCCTCCTCCGCCTTCTCCTCTCTTCCTCCTACGCCCCTCTCACCTCTTCTTCAGCAGTAGCTCTATCCCTTTTTTTTTTTTTTACACAGCGAGATCCTCCATTTGAAGAAAAAAAAAAAAAAGAAAAGAAGAAGAAAATAGACAGTGAGAGGCACCTGGTCTTACAAAATGGCCGCTGACGTGAAGTTAAAACAGTTACTAACATTTTTTGCATTTGAGGATGTAAAAATCATCTTTTTTTGGACTGAAGCATGACTGGAAATTATAACCTCTTGGAATGAAAACCCTCCTTTACTTGCATATGTTCCCTCCTCTTCTCTCTCTCTCTCCTCTTGCTGTTTCATCCTCCCTTCCTCCCCCTCTATCTCATATTTTTCCACCTCTTACCTTCCTCCTCCTCCTCCTTTTCCTCTCCCTCCCCTTCTGTCTCTTTCAGACTCTCTGCCGCACTGAATACTGAATCAATCAGAGACAGACGGTGCGTGGGGTCTCCCCGGAGGAGGGATAAACACACACACACACACACACACACACACACACACACCCACACACACACAAGCTCGCACACATATGCTCCACCAAGAAACCCTCTGTCTTTTACCATGCTAACACACACACACACACACACTGAGATGATAAATTCTGACAGTGTAATTTCCTTTATCGGTAATCTGCAGTTGAAGTCTCAAATAGCTTCTTGAGTAAAGCCATAGGGAGGCCCCCGGGGAGATTATCAGATCACACACACATGTACACACGCATGTATACGTGCATACCGCTACACACATGCAAGGGCGCGCACACACACACACATACACACACACACGTATAGGCAGGTTAAGCATTTCAACAATGCTTCTTGCAGCGTTTAATCACACTTTGAATCGATGCCTAGTTTTTATGCAAGTTCTTCAATTTCTTTATTATCTAACAACCAATACTCCTCTCTCTCTCTCTCTCTCTCTCTGACTGTGATTCGTATTAGCATGAACTTTTACTCTGTGTGTGTGTGTGTGTCTGTGTTTGTGTGTTTGTTTGTGTGTGTAATCTCCTTTAGTGGGCTTTGAGCCCCCATGCCACCAGATTAAACGTTTATGCTTGGCAGAGAGCAAGATACTGCCATTACATAATACAAATACACACACACACACACATTGACACACATTGTGCTCTTTAATTTTTCTAATATATCCAAATGGAAGCTGTAAGTTTAGGTCAAGCTTTTGTATTACTGATTACTGAAATTCAAGTGTTTCCGATAGAAGCAGTTGACAAACCATGTGTGTGTCAGACAGTATTTGCAAATACTTTTTCTTGTTTGCTGAACAGCCTAAATAGATGGTCAATGGGCGGTCCCAGTGGGAATTGAACCCCCAACCCTATAAACCTCTACCTTTCTGTTTTCTCATCTGCTCATCCCAAAATCTATGAAAACCAGACTAATTCCTTCATCCTGATTTAATTATGTGACAATCACGAGCCCCAATAGTTTCATTCAGAGAAGTGTGTGTGTGTGTGTGTGTGTGTGTGTGTGTGTGTGTGTGTGTGTGTGTGTGTGTGTGTGCATACTTGCTGGCTCATGTAAACCCAGGATTAGTCAGTACATGTCCATGCTGCGAGGAATGCCGTATGCAATGGGAGATAGCGTAGCACTGAGCTACTTTGGCAGCATTGTGTGTGTGTGTGTGTGCGTGTGTGTGTGTGTGTGTGCGTGCATACATGTATGCTTTTCAGCGACTTTGCTTTTCGCGGTCAATTTACATTTCCAGATTTGTCTATGTTTGCATTCAGTTGAATATCGTCTCAAATGATCAGACTTTTTTGTAGGTGCGCTTGATTTACACCTCCAGACAAACAGCATGGGATTGGGTCGGAGAAAGAGATAATCGGGTCAGTCGGGTCAAAAGATTTGTAGTTGGACAGTTTTGACAAGTTCCACAGAAAATGTTCTCATTAGCGACACAATGGACTGCAGAGCGTTTGTACCCAGAAGTGTGAAAGTTTCCTCCTCCTCCTCCTATTCCAGCACATTCCAGCAAATGGAACGATTTCAGCAGTACGGAAACTATTTTCACGGAGGCTTTTTGCGTCAGTCAGGAGGAAACGGGGTTAGATGAGAATCGGTGGCGTTTCGGCTCGAGCGGACAGCCTGACTCGTTATACCGTGACGGGAAACGGCCCGTGGATGTTTTTGGTTTATTTGTCTCGGACGTGTCGGCGCCACATGCTCGTCACTCCGGGGATGAAGACGCCGCGTCGGACACAGATGCAGAGCAGGGATACGGCGAAGGACAGCTGGGTGCAACGCAAACAATTTGTGCGATTTGAGATTCGCACGAACCTCCGAAGCAGTGTGTTGAGCGATGAGACGAGAGAAGAGCCGGCACATGAAAGATGTATTTCAGGCATTTCTTGAAGTGAGCTTTGGATTCCTGTGTTGTTTACAATTATTATTAGACTCCAATCAACACTACCGGTCTAAAGTTTGCACACACCTTACTGAATATACTATGTTTTTCATTCTCTTAAAGCCATTTTGATGTAAAGGCTTTATGCTTAACTGCTTGAAATGTGTTTCTTAGACAAATATAAATAGTGAAGTTGATCCTATGTATGAATTTCTTTCCAAAGCCTTTTGCCTTTCCATCAAGGCAAAGGGCGGCTACTTTAAATAATCTAAAATATAAGATAGTTTTTGATTTGTTTTTTTTGGTCGCTGCATCATTCCATTTGTGTTTTTTCATAGTTATGATGTCTTTGCTATTATTCTAAAATGTGAAAATTTGTAAAAATAAAGAAAAATGCATGTGTCCAAACTTTTGACTGGTAGTGTATATCGAGCAATTTCACTATGGAATTCCTTACCCGCTTTTATTGTAGTCAAGGCCAATAGCAAATATATTTTTTTTTAAAACTTGTTAGAAGACATTTGATTATGAATTAAGGTCAAATACTTAATTTAATTCTACTTGTTTTATACTGTTGTATCCATGCATATGTATTTCACTCACACTTTTGTTTGTTTGAGCTTAGCCTTTTGATATTATTGTTTACTGTACAAATATGACATATCAATATCTCTACTGGTTTTAAACTTTGTGCATATGTTTGGGATGTATATTGTATTTTAGTGGGACCCGTGGAAGAGCTGACACCCTTGTGTACAGCTAATGGGGATCCTGATCAATAAACAACAATAAAAAAAAATGCCCTTAGCCTCAGTAGACACCGCTGCTTCACACACAACTGTTTGCTCGCTCACTCCGGAGGAGGAGGGAAGGTGACACGGGGAAGATTTAACGATAAAAAGAAAGGTTAGGCAATGCGGCGGAGAAATGACGGAGCAATTTTTTAGGCGGAGAACGAGCGATACAGAGACTTTACAGGAAGATTAAGAGGGAAAAGGAGAGAAAGAACCAGATAGAGAGAGAGATAAGGCCAGGAGATGAGTAAGGACAGCGGGGGATTAATGGCAGAAAAGTGGCATCCAGAAATTCGAAATGGGAGAACGAGGAGGAGAGGCGGAGAGATTTAGAGGTGTCAACTACTGGAGAAAGTGACAGGAAAACGATAAAGGGATTAACAGACGAAGGATGGAGGTGCGGGAGAAGAAATGGTGCAGAGGAAAGAAGGGAAAGGTGGAAGGAGAGGTGGAAGAACGTTTGACAGAGGAAAGATGGAGGGGAGAGGAATGATTTACAGATGTTTTTTTGGCTGTTATAGCCCGCCGTCCCAAACCCTGACCACACACACACACACACACACACACACACACACACACACACACACACACACACACACACACTCATGCTCCCTGTGGTCTCTGCTGCTCCTCGTTTATTCTCCTCGGCTACCCTTCACTACAGGAGGTAGAGAAAGAGGGATGGAGGCAGCGAGGGATAGAGGAGGGGGGACCGACAGCAAGAAATAAAGATAAGAGAGGAGGAATAGATGGATGGATGGACTGGTAGGATTCATACATACATACATATATACAGAGAGGAAGATATATAAAAGCAATGGTTCGAGAAGCAAAGGAGAGGAGAGAGAATGAATTTTCCTCTGCAACCCCTCAGAGAGCAAACTACAGCAAGGAAAGTAGAGAAATATGGAAGGAATGAATTAATGTTGGAAAGAGGAAAGAAAAAACGAAAGGGTATACACTCAAAAGAAGGGATTTGAATGATGTAAAGGAGGCCTGTACAAGTCACAAATCAAAGCCTGCTAGCACCTTATGTTTTCATTTTCAAGACTTTTTTTTTTTTTTTTTTGCATTTCTACTATCTCTGATGCCATGGCAAACAAAAAAAACAACATCAAGTAATCTCTGTTTTTCCTTGAACTCCATGTAGAAGGCTGTGTCTCCAGTTCAAGACCCGGTTGACTGTTGTTGAAGCTGCTGGCAAGTTTCCAGCTGTTTGACTCGATTGGATTTTGCTGCTGAAATCCACCGATAAAAGACTCTCATATATTAACCCTTGGTTGTTGTTTTTTTGGAACTCTGACTGGGCTACGAAAAACCATCAAGCAAGCAACCGCACGTATTTGACTTGGACGCCTTTGTCTCAACTTTTGCACGGGAGTTTGTGTCGGTTGGGTGTCCGTCTTTATGAAAGGAAAATAGTTCCGTATTTGGCTCCTGGCAGCAGTTTGCCAACTGGTTTTGGTGAGACCCAGTTCAGGACTTGGTGGGCTGTTGTGAAGCTGTTGCCAACTTTTCAGCTGTTTGACTTTGACAGTTGAATTTGCACCAACTGCTGCAGTCCACTGTCAAAAGACTGCAGCTCTATATGCCAAACCTTCTTCTTTATTTAAATATGCTTTTTGCCATGTTGTAAAGTAGCAAAGTCCCCCCCTCCTCCTCCTCACTTGGGTAAGCTCAGGCCCCAACATTTGTCAATCATCTTAAGTAGCTACCTGATGAATTCTGGGGGAAATTCAAGCACTGCTAGCTTCCTACGTAGAAAAGCTAGCAAACGGGCTAGCATGCTATTTCTCTAGCAGTAGACAAGCTAGCTCTGTGTTGCTTCCCAGCCCCTTTTGACTCCTTCAGATGGAAAATTAATGCTGATGTTCACTTTTTTTCACTGTTTCTATACAGGTCTTGTTTGCTGCATGATTAGCTTTGTTGTACTTTCTTTTCTTACTACTTTCCGCCATATTTGTTGTTGTTGTTGTCGGCTAGCCAAAACCCAGCTCCCCTCAGTGTTGCCGACTCTTTTCCAAGGAACGTAGCTGTTGGCTGCCCGACAAGTCACTAGAAGTCGGCAGATGATGTCATGCACTAATTTGCATATCAATATATAACCTACAGTCCTCGCCCTAAGTGTGCGCTGTGTGTGGGAGGCGCTGAGATCATCAGATCTCTCTGGATTAGACAAGCAAGTAGAGCAAACCGGCATCAGCCGTACCAATTTATTGCCAAATGCTTCAGAAAAAGTCGGCAGATTTGTCGCTAGACGCTTTTGAGAAATAAAGTGGCCAGGGGGTCTGAAAAGTTGCCAAATCTAGTGACAAAGTCGCCAAATTGGAAACGTGGCTCCCCTTCAGGCAGATGGAGAGATTTACACAGGATGACAGACACAGACTCATAATGTATTATGTATTCTATTTATTTAATGCGAAAAAAGTTGATTTAACTTTGCCAATCCACATGTCATCTGCACATATCTGGAGGTGAGGCTGAAAATTAATTTCAGCTTGTAGAACACATTTAGTAGTGAAAGTATCAGACATTTATAAAATTCAATATTGAATTCAATCTTCGGTGCAGAAGTAGGCTAATACTGAAATTTGGATTATTGTGCCAACACTACGCTCCAGGACTTTACAAGTACAGGTTTCCTTGAAGATAGCTTTCTCTCTCCCTTCCTCTCCCTCCACCATTCCTCCTTTCCTCTTATCTCTCCCTCTCTCTCTCTCTCTCTCTCTCTCTCTCTCTCTCTCTCCTGGGCTGAACAGTATTGTGTGTCTGTACTGTACATGTTCGGGATGTTCGAGTCGTCCCCTGACACTTCCCCCTCCCCCTTTTCATCCTTTTCATCCTTTTTACCTCCAATTTTCAGCCGTGGCCTTTAACAAATCAAAGGGAAGGCATTCTTGTTTGTGCATGTCTGTGTGTACATCTGTGTGTGTATATGTGTGTGTGTGTGTGTTGTCTAGTCTAAATCCTCGGGTGAATATGTGAATTTCAATGCAAAATACAAATATGCAGTCTCTCTCCTTCTCTTTCTCTCCCTTTTGCTTTTACAATCTCTCTCTTCTTTCTTCTTTCTGTCTCCCTGCCCCTCTCTTTTTCTTGCTCTCTTTCCCTCTCTCTCTTACATCTCTCTCTCTCTCACACACACACACACACACACACGCATACACACATACACCCACATGCAGTATGCTTGAATGCCCTCTCTTCTGTCAATGACTCACTTATACAAGCGCTGCAGACTTAATATTCATGCATGTCGGGGAATGCTTTTTGACACTCACTCTGACACACACACACACACACACACACACACACACACACACATAGGTAAAAAGGGTGGAACAAGGAGTCTGAGACAATATTATCTGCTTTGGCCAAGGCCCCGGCAGCTTGGCACACGCTCACGCACACACACACACACACACACACACACACACACACGCCCTGGTTAAAAGGGTATAACAGGGAGGTCTGAGAGAGAATATTATCTGCTTTGGTCAAGGCCCCGGCAGCTTGACACCCAGAGACACACACACACAGGCCCACAGAGCGCCATGCTGCTAATGTGATGTGTTTTTCCCATTAGGACCCAGTCATTGGAGGCAATTACACGGGTCATCCTGGATTTTAATGGAGAAATAATGGACTTGGAGGAAGGCAGAGAGAGATAGAGACGGAGAGAAGAGAAGGAGGGAGAGGAGCAGGTAGACAGAGAGAGACAGAGATGGAGAGAGAGAGAGAGAGACACTGACAGAGAGAGATGAAGAGAGAGAGAGAGGAGTAATGGACTGACATGGTAATGAAATGCCTGTCACACCCGTGCTGCATACCAATCTAACACTCAACAAAGGCCATGTCTATGTGTGTGTGTGTGCATGTGTGTGTGTGTGTGTGTGTGTGTGTGTGTGTGTGTGTGTGTCGTGCATGCAATCCTGCAGATGCACATGCGTGTGTTCGACGCCACTTCACTTTAACAAGTTTAATATTGATTTTCGTTTTTTCGGTCTGTAATTCATTGAGAGAGAGAGAGACAGAGAGAGAGAGAGACAGAGAGAGAGAGACAGAGAGACATTTTGGGGGGTGAAGGAGGTGAGGAGTCGATCAACATACTCCTCATAAATTGCATCGATTCTCTCTCAGTCCCATTCTCGGTGCAGCGTACAATAAAATTCCTCAAAGCCAAGCGAGCCTCGTTATGTATCGGCCGACACAATAAATATGTTAAGTTATGCCTCTATCAACCCGACACACACACACACACACACACACACACACACACACACACACACAGTAAAATCATCGGTCTTTATCTCCGCAGCCTGAAGCCAAACTGATACACGGGACACTCGACCCCAGGGGTGTGACGACAATATCGTTTGTTTGCTTATAAATATGATAAATCTCAGCCGGTGCTGACCTCTTGTTCCTTGTTGGTGCTTTTTACTGGTTGCTGCAACGCCAAATGGGCAGCGTGTGTGTGGAATATCACACACACGCACACACACACACACACACACACACATGTATACAAGCTCTGGCCACATATCTTAGAGTTTGTGATGTTTTTGGACTCTATATTTCTGTCCTGTGTTGCTCAGTAAAGCATTTTGTGACACATCTGTTTGTTAATAATGATTTATAAATACATTTATGATTATAATGATTATAATACAATCACTAAAGTCTTGAGTTTAGCTTTTAGGTGATGTACTACACTATATGGAGTACTTAGTTAGATTCCTCAAAGAACAGAAGACATATAGATGTGATAAGATTGGTCAGTTTTATCAATTTTCTCTGAAGGGAAACCAAGAAAATAACATGACATGTATGCGTATTTTTACATAGAAAACAATCATATTTAAAAAATATACTCTCATTAAAGCAATAAACGTGTTATAGACTCACTAACTCACACATTGCAGTGAACAGATTTTCTTTTTTTCGTGAAAAATACAACATTCCTGCCAATACTTTAAAGTCGATACCAATTCAGGAACAGCATATTAACACGTTTATTGCTTTAATGAGAGCGTTTTTTTTTTTTTTTAAATATGATTGTTTTCTATGTAAAAATATGCATACATGTCATTATTTTCCTGCTTTCGCTTCAGAGAAAATTGATATAACTGACCAATCTTATCACATTTATATGTCTTCTGTTATTTGAGGAATCCAACTAAGTACTCCATATAGTGTAGTACATCACCTAAAAGCTAAACTCAATCCAACTATCGACTTCAAAGTATTGGCAGGAATGTTGTATTTCAAAAAAGAAAATCTGTTCACTGGTTTAAATGTGTGAGTTAGTGAGTCTATCACAAATTTGGTTGTAATATACACATTTGATCCCATTGGGGTTTTGCTGTGTTGTATCAATTATATAATCTATTAGTTCAAAATCAGGCAGTATCTTATAATCCACTGCCTTGCTGCCATCTTGGACCAAGCCATCTGATGGGATTGGGTCTTTTCTCAATATGTGTTCTTGTGTCCCCCATGATGCGTTTGAAGTAATGGCCGAAGTACGAATCCAAAACCAAAGAATACAAGGACCGAGGACGGATGAAGGATAAAGGAAGAAGATTCAAGAATGACGCATTGTTCGTGTCCACACAGCGCTATAGAATAGTACAGAATCGATGGAAAACAGCTGGGAAAACGAAGCGCCGTACGTCTGAATTGATCGAACGACCTCAACCGCACACATCCGGCCTCTCTGTTCTCGCTCTCTTGAGAAGTTTGTTCTCTCCGAGGCGACCGGGGGAGGAACTTTCTCCACAAGGACACACAAAGTACATTCACGGATTTGACATTCACCTCTCTCAGGTTCGCGCAGTACTTCACGATTGGTGGAGCGGACTGTTACACAGGCTCTGACTCATCCCGCCACCAAAATACCACCGCTGTGGCAGGAACCGGCTGCGAGAGGAAAACAGAAGCGGTGACGGAAGTTGGTGACGGAAAACAAAGACGAACAAAGCTTCATCTGTTTCCTGATTCACACTCCTGATTCCTCATTCTTATTCTTCTGGGTTGAAGAATGAAACAGGGTGATGAGGTCGCCGAGGCTTTTAAATTGTACAAATGGCTCAAGAAGTGGCAGGTCGCTAATTGCGGGGCCGTAACTGTGTCACTAACTAACAAAGCCCTTTCTGTATGTTACTCTGTCGCGCAGATTATTAACTTTAAAGGGATAGTTCACCCAAAAATGAAAATTCTGTCATCATCTACTCACCCTCATGCCAAATGAAACACAGGTGAAATTTGTTAGTCCATATAACACACAGGGAGGCTGCCAGCACAACTTTCCTAGCAGCCTTCTCCAAAACAACTGAAGTCAATGGGGACCTGTTCTTTAGAGCTCCAAAACAAAAACAGTCAAACAATCACACTGTGAATAGAAAGACCTATACACCATTATTTGTTGCAAGTCAATCAGCTGTAGTTAAGATTTGCACTAAATGATGGTGTAAATATACTGTAGGTCTTTTTGGAACTCTGAAGAACTTCAGTTGTTTTGGAGAAGGCTGCTATGGAGTTGTGCTGGCAACCTCCCTGTGTGTTATATGGACAAACTTCACCTGTGTTTCAACTGGCATGAGGGGGAGTAGTAGGGCTGAACAATTAATCGAAATTTTATCGAAATCGCAATATGGCCTACTGCAATTTTCAAATCGCAGGAGGTGCAATATTTGTTAAAGGTGAAATGTGTCAAAACACCATTTTAAATGAAATATTGTGGTGCTGCAGAGATGTCCTGGCCTACACATCATATTCTACAGACTTAAGAAAACATCTTTGTTTGGTACAGATCCCTGCAAAAATCACACCATAATCATTTTAATACGTTTTTCAATGAAAATGAGAATAATGATGTAAAAATGATCATTCCCTCTAATATCACAAATCATATCGCAATTGCCATATCAGTCAAAATAATCGCAATTAGATATTTTTTCAAAATCGTTAAGCCCTAGTGAGTAGATGATGACAGAATTTTCATTTTTGGGTGAACCATTCCAAAGCTTTGCTCTCATGCGGTCGTAGAGCTGGAGCGGTTCTCGCTCGGTCAACTCTACTCAGAGATGTTTAAATCATGACTAAGCGTTTCAGTGAGAACCACAGAAGCTTCACGGTGCTATCAGCCATCGATTCGTTTTGGTGATTGAAGAGGAATTAATTTGCCCCATCGTCTATTCCTGGAGAGGTTTAAAATCTTGACTAAGCATAATTTGATCGTGATTTGTTGGGTTATTAAAAGTGATTTGATTTTGCTGCGTAATCTATTCTTGGTGGAAATCATGACTAAGCGTTTTAGTGAATATTTGAGCTTTGAGGATAACTGGGATGTCGGTATTGATCGCCAATAAAGCAAAGGGTTTTCCAAGTCCCCTGCTGGCTTGTGTGTCACAGTATGATGTGTGTGTGTGTGTGGTTTGACCTTGTGTATGGATACATATATTGATTATGCATTGATGACTTACACTATGGCTTTTAAGGGAAGAGGTCCCTTAAGACCAAGCGTGCAAATAATGGAAAGCTATTTGAGGGAAGGAAAGCATGTACATGAGTAGTGTGTGTATGTGTATGTGTGTGTGTGTGTGTGTGTGCGGGTGTGAGTGTGTGTACTGGCTCCATTGAGCTTGAGTATGGAGATTGCATTGATTACTTGATATTATTATTTATTATACTGTCGCTCTACAAGAGAGCTGTCCCTGAAGACCAAGCATGCAATTAGTTTAAAGCTATTTGTGGGTAGGAAGGCATGCGCATGCATATTGTGTGTGTGTGTGTGTGTGTGTGCGTGTGTGTGTGCGTGTGTGTGTGTGCGTGTGCGTGTGTGTGGGTCCCATCTGTTTTTCAGCCCCTCACTTTCACTCTGTGTGCTCTTGGCTACGATCTATCTCTTTCTATCATCCATCCCATCTGATGCTGAACTTTATCGTTATACAATCTACCAAACCGCATCCCCGTCTCTCTCTCTCCGTCTCTCTCTATATCTGTCTTTCTCTCTCTGTCTTCTATCTCTATTTTCCCTGTCTTTCTCTCTCACTCCGCCCGTTGCGATCTATCTGTCTTGTCTCTCTCTCTTTCTCCCCCTGTCTCTCACGCTCTTTTTCTCTCTCACTCAAGGATAAAACTGACATATTCCTCCCCAGGTCCATAGCAATCCAGCAATCTGACTATACCTGTGTGTGTGTGTGTCTGTGTGTGTCTGTGTGTGTGTGTGTGTGTGTGTGTGTGCGTGCGTGTGTCTATCACGTCTGGTACTCTCTCTCTCTCCAGAGTCCCCTGGTTTTAAATAATGAATGTTACTGGTTAATTCATTAAAAAGAAACCTGAACTATCTCTTCGATCCATTAACTTTTGAAAGAGCGTCCCTGATGGCTGTTGTTTCATTATGAAGAAATCTGATGTTGAACTGATGCATTTCACTGAAAAGCCTCTGAAGTACCAAGAAGTATTACATTAAAGAGAGTTAGAGAGTTAGAGAGTTAGAGAGTGAAAGATAAAGGGAAGTTTAAATTGAAATCCATCGCTCACATATCGCCCAGCCACATACTGGTCTAATGTTTTGTTCTCATTTAATTTCCTATAAACTATTTACCAACATTCTGGCACTTTATGTGAGTATTTCCATTTTGTGAGACTTTATACTTTTCCTCCACTACATTTCAGAGGGAAATCTTGTACTTTTTAGATGCAAAACATACGATAAGCTCATAAAATATGTTGCATTGTTGAAAGAATGAGGACTTTTACTTTTGATACTTCAGTACATTTTACTGCTAATACTTCTATACTTTTACTTGAGTAAACTTTTGAATGCACTTCTTCTTCTACTGCTTTTACTTAAGGATTTGACTACTTTTTCCACCTCTGCAGCTCTGCGCTCGATGCAACCCCGAGCCAAACTCAGCCTCCTGTGATTAAACGATAAGCTATATTATAAATTCAGCTATTCTTTTCCCAGCAGTACAAATAACTGAAGCTGCGGGCCAAGTGTTTATTTCAAGTGTTCAATTTTCCTATTCAAACTAATTAGATCCCAGTAATTCTAACCAAAAAAAAAAAAAAAAAAAATCGCTTTAGATAATTTACAGTTTTTAAAATTGAAGCTCTCCTCCCTCGCAGCCTCTCAGCGCCCGAGCTGCACACACACACACACACACACACACACACACACACACAAGTTGCATCAGAGTCTTTGTGTTGCTCTATGAGACATTATTTAGCAATCTTAACGCGTTAAACCTCTCTAAAGAGTGAGAAGAGGTTTGAACGCACACTGCTGAACACACACTCTTTATTGTTTATTATGCAAGTTTCAACCGAGCAATTCGATTGGGTAAAGCCGCTTCCTATTCCCACAAAGCGCGGCTCTGCCAGCTCTCGCGGCAACAAGGGAGCTAATTAGCTAATTAGCAAACTTAGTTGAATCCGGCTGTTTTTTGTTTTTTTTATTATATATTCTTATGCATTTGTACAACTGTGGAGGAAAGTTTTCAGCCAATACCCATGCGAGGTGTAGCCGTGTGAATGTTAAGCAGGGCGTGAGTCTCCCTGGATAAATAAAGGTTAGAAGTTTATTAAAAAAAAAAAAAGTCTCATCCCAGAACTTTCCTCTATTGCAGATGAATATTATAGTGACACAGCAATATATTTTTTGCTTCCGCTGTCCGGGGCGCTGCGGCCCTGACCCTCGCGCGTCTCATTATTGGCTGCTTGTGATGGCGGCTCCTTGTAATAATAGCGTGGGTCCGAGGTGTCGGGGGGGGCCCTCGGGTGCTTCGGCCGGGCCGCGCGTCTTCGGTTTCAGTGTTGATCGATAACGGCAGAAAAAAGAGGAAAGGAGATTGGAAAGAGAGAGAGAGAGAGAGAGGAGACAGGAGAGGAAATCAATACGTGTTGTTTTGTTTTTTTTTATCCCGAGGCATGGGGAAAGAGCTCAGCGCAAATATACAGTATTTCTGTAGTATGGGGACACACATGCACACACACGCATACACACACACACACACACTTTCAGTTACAAATCACTCTTTACTTTGTTTTGCTTGTTTTCTTCTAGAAATAGGAATAGGCGTTAACTTGTCTGTTCAAACAAAATGCATGCGTACAGGGGAGAGGGAATGAATGTGTGTGTGTGTGTGTGTGCGTGCGTATGTGTGTGTGTGTGTGTGCGTGTACAAAAACTTTCTGTTGTGTAGTTGTAGAGCTGAAGGGGCTTTTAAGAGTGAAGCGTACTGAATCAGAATGTGTCACTTTGTAATTATATTGATCCATCATGCACACACACACACACACACACACACACACACACACACACACTTGACAACTGTAGCACATTATGCACACACACACGTTCACATTTTACAGCAGCATTCCTTTAACACAGAGAGGTTCAGCATGGTTTGAGGACATTTAAGGCAACAAAAAGCTTCGTCTGCACCACACTCCACCTGACTGACTCCAGAGCAGTGGTGGAAGAAGTACTGAGATCTTTTACTGAAGTAAAAGTAGCAATACAACAATGTAAAGATACTCCATTACAAGTAAAAGTCCGCAATTCAAAATCTTACTTAAGTAAAAGTACATAAGTATTGGCAGCAAAATGTACTTAGAGTATCAAAGTGAACATACTCATTATGCAAACTGTCCCCATTTACAGAGTTATATTTGTCATAAATTATTGGGATATTAATACTGATTAATACTGATCATTATTGACATACATGTACATGTAAGCAGCATTTTAAAGTTGTCAACGTGAAGCTAATCTTAACAATTTAGCTATACTTTTGGGTAGTCTAATCCAGTGATTCTCAGCCTTTTTCATATCAAGGACCCCTAATTTAGTCCACATTAGGGCCACGGACCCCCCATTTGATGAGATTTTGTTTCTCAGACCCAAATCTGAGAATATTTTTTATTGTTAGGTATGATTTTGTCCAGAATCCCATGACTATCTGTCTTGTAGGTAGAGAGAAAACAGTGAAACTATGATCAAAACATTCTACATTCTATAATTGTGTTAACTTCTTGTAAATGAAATAATGGTGAAGTTTAACAATTCATCAATTTGCTGGGGACCCCCTGGAACCCCCTCAAGGACCCCTGGTGGTCCCCGGACCCCACGTTGAGAACCACTGGTCTAATCTATAACAATGCTATTTTATAGTTATTTTATAAAGATGATCAAATGTTTTAAATATAAAATATTGATCTGAAAAGTAACTAGTAACTATAGCTGTGAAATAAATGTAATGGAGTAAAAAGTACAATATTTCCCTATAAAATGTAGTGGAGTATAAGTACAAAGTAGCATAAACTGGAAATACTCAGGTAAAGTACAAGTACCTCAAACTTGTACTTAAGTACAGCACTTGAGTAAATGCACTTACTACTTACTTACTTTCCACCACTGCTCCAGAGACTCAACAGTCTTGCTACTTTTTTGGCCCTTTGCTGAACGAGCCTGTGATTTGTCCTTCATCGACCATGATGTTTGTGAATATGACTTAGTCACTGTGTCCTGGGCAGCTGCAGTAGCACTAAACAGATGCTTACGGCCAGCAGTGGCCATGGCTACCGCTGTTGCTATGAGACCAGTGGAAACCGGTTTGAAGAGCGGAACGCTTTGGCAAAAAAAAAAAAAGTTTAAATTGTTTTACAGCCCGTTTACTTCTGTCTACATCTGGTTTACATTCCCCCCAGACATTTTGCAGTACATGCCGTATGGAATTAGAGTTTTTTAACATTTGCTTGTTTTTCATTGTTTTAAAAGTACAAACTTTGTGATGTTAAACCTAGCTTGAAATGAACTGCTATCCCAGCTACAGGTGAGACGTCCTAAATAAGAAGACATGGATGTTCAGTGTTTCATACTGAACAAGAATAAATGGCTTCTTCTGAGGGAGGAAAACGAGAGCTCATATCTCCAACTATGCTGACTGTGTGCAGAGAAACCAGGAAGAATAGAAAGGAGAAACGCAACCTAGACTATTGGTACAAACTTTTAAAAAAAAACAAAAAAACAGTGGTATTATCCTTTAAAATATCAGATATATGGCTTTCCCACCAGGAAAACCGCTTGAGCATCTCCCCAAATCTGGGAAATCGGGATACTAGACGGTACATAAATTAGTCAAGTTGTTTGTTTTTTGAAAGAAATGATGCAGCCGGATTATAAATCAGAAGCTTCATCCTCTCCGTGTGTGTTTCTATTTCAGACTAAAAAGCACATGAATGCGGAAGTCAGATGTGGAATGTCTCAACCCGCCTTGGGAAAAAAAAAAAAACCTACGTCCGACGTGCACCTGAATGCAACATGAGATTTGGGTCATTTGTCCCGGAAGGCTCGTTCCATATGA
>NW_027281573.1:0-10000 GCF_046629955.1 Centroberyx affinis | reverse complement strand
ATGATGTCATATCATAATTTGCATATCAATATATAATGCTGACTCCGCCCACCCGGGCCAGTTTCGGCGTACGCTGGTAACAATTACATGTGGACCCTATCCTACAGTCCCTGCTGTGGGAAGCACTGTGATCATCAGACTCTCTGGATTAGACAAGCAAGTAGAGAAAACTGGCATCAGCCAAACCAATTTATTGCCAAATGCTTTGGGATTCAACACATTGACATTGCTTCCCATGGTCAGAAAAAGTCGGCAGATTTGTCGCTAGTCACGTTTGAGAAATAAAGTCACCAGGGAGGTTGGTCGTCTTTTGATTCACTTGCTCCACCGTAAAGTCGGATGATCATAAATCGGATAATCCAGTAACGAGTAACGAGCCCATTTAAATTTCAGTAATTGTAATACGTTATTCATTTGAAAAAGTAATTCGTTACATTTACTGCCAAAAGTAGTGTAATTACTTTGTAACGCATTATTCCCAACACTGCTGATGAGTCAGGGATAGAAACAGGACCGGGATCGGAGGGTAAGTGAGCTCAGTTCAGCACTGCAACTCTGCGTACTTTCTCTTACTGATACACACCACAGACTGTACAAACAGATGGACGTAGTGAGTGAGACGTCACCCACAGGTTTCTGAAGGGCCATTTTGAAGCCTAAAGATCGGGTTTATGGTCGCCGCCATGTTGACATTTTTTGTAGCCGGAGCAGCCAAAGAGAGGCCGAGGCTCGTCCACAGAGCCGCTGACATTATACAGTGGGAAACTGTATAATGCACAAAACAAGAGCTGTAAATAGCACTAACAATTACAAGCAAGCCTCAGGCAGCATCCATAACATCACATTTCTGGACATAACATGACCGGAAAACCCATGAAAAAAACATAGCAATAATAACAATACAGCTAAAAAAAAAAAAAAAGATAACTAGTGGGACACTAAACATTAAGAAATTTAGGGCAATACTCATCTGCACTGGAATATTTATTTATTTTTTTATCTTTTATATTGTCTTTTAAATGTGATTTTAATGCACTTTCACTTTTCTTTATCTTTTTAATCTTCTTGCACTCTCTTTTTACCTATTTTTCTTTTATATATGTAAAGCACTTTGAGTCGCCATTGTGTATGAAATGTGCTAAATAAATAAACTTGGCTTGCCTAATAATTAATAATAACTAATAATTCATTTGTAGTAGATACACATTTAATACAGTATGCATACATGTAAACATTACGGAGCCCGGGAGTGGCCACTGGGAGAGAAAAAAGTTATATCGAGTCCACGATTTACTGTAAAGTGCGCACGTTTTAGTCCATTCATGCGCACGAGATACAATTCATTCCCTCGATTTCGTTAACCTGTGCAGTTTAGGAAAAAATGCAACTTAAAAGGAACCTTTTAGGTATTGCAGATAGGCCTAGTAAGAGTAAGGATTTGGTATGTTAATATCTATTGTCTGTTTACACTGAATAGGCATAACCCAAATATTTCACCATATTTAAACTTCAGGCCATGTAAACACAGTCAGGAGGCTGCAACACACCCACGGCAACGCCACATTTAAACATAATCACCAATATGTGCACTGACTCTTCATAAGCTTGTGAAGAGCTCATGTATTATATATGGAGAGCACCATATCACTATTTCGAGGGCACGTTTTGGCATATCGTGCGCACGTTACAGTAAATCGTGGCCACGACATAAATCATTTTTGAATATGAATATGAATGCAGAGGTCAAAGAAAACAAGAGAGGTCCATGCGGTTCCTCAAGTCCATCAGGGGAGACAGTGCCCAGACCGAAGATCCAGGATAAACAGACGGGTAAAAAACCACAAAGACATGCACATACATCCTCATGCCTGCAGCGTACGCACCGAACACACAGAGTAACGGATGTCTGTAACACACACACACACACACGTAATACACACAGAGTAATTGCTACCCTCTAGGCTGTCTATCACACGCCGTCTGGCTTTATAATGACATGCTAATAAGGCTCTAACGACGGAGAAAAAGGGGCTAACAAGCTTTGCAATTAAAATGACCGAAAATTCCTCTCCTCCTCTCCGCTCCTGCCCGCCCCCCTCCCGCCCCCTCCTCCCCAGGGGGGGGCCCGGGTGTTTTGTCAGCCCTCCTTGGCTTAACTAGTTTTTATAACGGAGACAGGCACATCAGAAAAGTGTCAGATGGAAGTGTGTATGTGTGTGTGAGAGAGAGAGAGAGAGAGTGAGTGTGTGTGAGTGTGTCCTTTTGTTTAATCTCCAATAATGTTCCTGTTTAAGAGGGGAGGGCTGTGTCAGAATGCTGAGCAAAACTCCCCCCGAGGACTGCCTACACACACACACACACAC
This sequence comes from Centroberyx affinis, assembly GCF_046629955.1. Lineage (NCBI taxonomy): Eukaryota > Metazoa > Chordata > Actinopteri > Beryciformes > Berycidae > Centroberyx > Centroberyx affinis. Next base: position 7,637 of record NW_027281573.1, on the reverse strand, counting down.
ACACACACACACACATACACACAGAGAGAGAGAGTTGCACAAACACTTACACACACAGTCCTCCTACTCTCTCTCCCTCTCTCTCTCTCTTTTTTATGATAATGCAAAAGGACAAGGTCTCTGAAAAATTCAAATCACTCAGAGTTGAAGTGGTGGGCGAGAGAGAGAGAGAGAGGAAGAGTGAGAGAGAGAGAGAGAGGATGACTGGAGAGAGAGAGGGGAAGAGTAGAGAGAGGGGAGAGATAAAGAAGAGGGAGGAAGGAAGGGAAAGGAAGAGAGGCAGATCCAAAAAAGTTCTAGAAGATGCGAGAGAGAGAGAGAGAGAGAGAGGGAGAGAGAGAGAGAGAGAGAGAGAGACATGAGACAGTGGTGCTGAAGTGGGATGGAGGGGTTTAGCATCTCCTCCTCGTTAGCATAAATTATCGAACGCATCTCCCCTGCTAAATGTGGAATCGATGAAAATAACATCAACCCACTCAGCATCCCTTAAATATGAACATGAATTTCGCATGGTGTGTGTGTGAGAGGGAGGGAAAAAAAACGAGAGAGAGAGAGAGAGAAGAGAGAGAGGAACAGAGGCACACAAACTATTCATAGCGTTATTACCTTTAACTTTAAATTATGTCCTATTTTTACTGATTTACATAGTGTATTGAGTGTGTTGTTAAGTGTCTTTTGTATCCAATGAGTTTCTATAATTACTGCCCTCATTACTGCTAGTCCTGGAACATCGTTAACACGTTTCTATTCGATTTGTGCCAATAAAGCTTGTTTTGAATTTGAGAGAGAGCGAGAGAGAGAGAGAGAGAGAGAGAGAGAGAGACTTCCAGGCCAATTTTTTGTCCCAGCGACTTATTTTTGTCATCGGCAGCGTATGAAATTTTGATGCCGACAAAAAAGCGAGTCAAGGCCGGTCGACCGTGACGGCTTTACTACCACGGAGAGACCTGTGTGTGTGTGTGTGTGTGTGTGTGTGTGTGTGTGTGTGTGAGAGAGAGTCAGATGTCCTGTTACACTGCAGCTGCTGGTTTTTTTTACCTGTTTATACGTCACAACAAAGAAATCAACAACAACTCTGTTAGTCCCAACGTAACACTGTCTGGTAGTGGGTAGTGTGTGTGTGTGTGTGTGTGTGTGTGTGTGTGTGTGTGTGTGTGTCCTCCTGAGGGAGCTGGAATGACTGTATAAGGTAACATCTCTTTCCTCTGCTTTCTGTGTGTGTGTGTGTGCGCGCGTGTGTGTGACTTACAGAGGAGTGTCCCGGAAAGCACATACTCACAAACACATGCACGCACACACACACACACACCAACACACACACACACACACAGGGAGAGACAGTGCCTTGTAGAGTCATCACTCCTCGATGCATTTTTCAGTGGCGGCTCTGTTAGCCTCACCGTCTCGTCTTTGAAGAGAGAAAGTGGTACAGAAGAGGAGAATATTTGGTTTTCTCACTGATATTTTAAATGTTTTTAAAGTTTATAGGCTAAAAGTTGCTTTGCACCTAAAAGCTAAACATAGGGTGAGAATGTCACATCTTGGCATCTCTTGGTATCATGTACAATTCAACTTTATCACCATATCGGGTCGTTCAAGCGCGCTTTATCTGTAATTCCAATATTCCCGACATCCTTTGAAGGCAGCATGTGCTTGCTACTATTGCGACGGTTGACACCAGCTGTTGTGCTCCACAGACGGTGACATCATCTGGCACCAAAGATCAGCCAATAGCAGATGGCCGTCTCAGTGGCATGCTCATTACCTTTCGATGTCAGGCTTTACACAGATTTTGGGGTTTGGGTTTCAGTTTCTCTTTAAAGGAATAGTTCACGCAAAAATGAAAATCCTGTCATCATCTACTCACCCTCATGCCAAATGAAACACAGGTGAAATTTGTTAGTCCATATAACACACAGGGAGGCTGCCAGCACAACTTGGTAGCAGCCTTCTCCAAAACAACTGAAGTCAATGGGGACCTGTTCTTTAGAGCAGTGGTTCTCAAAATTTTTCACGTCAAGGACCCCTAAACTGACACAAATTAGACCACAGACTTTAAGATTTTGTCCCAGGGTCCCCCATCTGATAAGATTTTTGCTTTTAGATGTTTTATTACATAAAGTGTATGAAATCCATGACCAAAATAGTCATACATTCTGTCATTGTGTTACTTATGGATGGAATTATAGTGAAAATAAATGATTCCCCTTTTTGCTGGGGAACCCCTGGGACCCCACTTTGAGAACCACTGCTTTAGAGTTCCAAAACAAAAACAGCCAAACAATCACACTGTGAATAGAAAGACCTATACACCATCATTTGTTGCTTCACCTGTGTTTCAACTGGCATGGAACTGGGGAGGAGATGATGACAGACTTTTCATTTTTGGGTGAACTATTCCTTTAACATCAGGACTCCTGGACTTTTGGAATAACCTGCCAGAGGAGAACAAGCCCAAATCTGTATCTTCTTTTAAAAAACACACACTTTTAAGAATCGGCCTTTGACGTAACAACCTTGTTCTTTTATAGTGCTTACCTTTACTTGTTTTCTAGTTTCATTTCTTAGTATGCAAAGTTGATAATTCTATTTTTGAAAAGAGCCGCAGAGGTACATTTTACTTGCTTTATCTCCCTGTTTGCTCTCCTCTCTCCATCCTTTTTTTAGGCGCAGCATTAGACAGCAAGGTCACAAAGTTATTCATCTTTTCTTCTCCCTCCTCCTCCTCCTCTGTCTCCTCCCCTCCTCCTCCTCTCTCCTCCTTGATGTGACTAGTGACAGGACTGAGCACAATAAAACTTCACACGTCACTGAAGCCATCAAGTACCGCCTACACAGCACGCATTGTGTGTGTGTGTGTGTGTGTGTGTGTGTGTGCCAGTCTTAAGGAGGTGGATTGAAGGTGAAGGCTCCAGTATTGTCGTGCCTGCCGCTTTAGAGATGCACTTCTCTCTCTCATAGTCTGCCCTTCAGATGAAAGGAGAGAGAGAGAGAGAGAGAGAGAGAGAGGGAGGGAGGGAAGGAGGAAAAGAAGAGGGGAGGAGGAGAGAGAGGGGGAGTATTGAGTATTAGCAAAACTTTATCAAACAAAAAAGTGTCCAGTCAGTCTCGTCTTGTTTGTACATAAAGTGCATTCAGCCTAAGGGGAGAAAGAAGAAAAGAAGGGAGAGAATGGAGGGAGAGGAAGAAAGAAAGGGTGGGAAGGGAGGGAGAGAGAGCGGAGGAAGAGAGGAGGGAGGAGGAGGGAGTGAGAAAGGAGGGAGGAGAGAGAGGGAGGGAGAGAAATACGGAGAAAGAGGGATTGAGAAAGGAGGACAGAGAGGGAGGGGGAGACAGATGGGAGAGAGGGGAAGGAAGGAGGAGGAGAGAGAAAGATGAGAGAGAGAGAGAGAGAGGTGAAGGAAGGAGGAGAGAGACTGGGAGAGGAAGAGAGGGATGAGGAAAGAGAGAGGAGGAGAGAAAAAAGGAGGGGAGAGAGAAGAGAGGGGGGGAAAGGGAGAAAGGAAGAAAAAATAGGAGAAAGAGAGGGAAGGAGACATATAGGATGCAAGGGAAGGGAAGTAGAGAGGAGGAGGGAAGGAGAGACACAGGCAGAGGGAGGGAGAGGTTGACATAGAGAGAGAGATAGAGAGAGGGGGGGAGGAGAGAGAGGGGGAGTGTTGAGTATTGGCAAAACTTTATCAAACAAAAAAGTGTCCAGTCAGTCTCGTCTTGTGTGTACATGAAGTGCGAAGAAAAGAAGGGAGAGAATGGAGGGAGAGGAAGAAAGAAAGGGAGGGAAGGGAGAGAGAGAGAGAGCGAGAGAGAGGAGGGAGGAGGAGGGATTGAGAAAGGGGGATTGAGAAAGGAGGAGAGAGAGGGAGGGGGAGACAGATGGGAGAGACTGGAAGGAAGGAGGAGAGAGAGAGGGAAGGGGGAAAGATGAGAGAGAGAGAGAGGGGTGAAGGAAGGAGGCGAGAGACAGGGAGAGGAAGAGAGGGATGAGGAAAGAGAGAGAGGAAAAAAAGAGGGGAGAGAGAGAAAGAGGGAGGGGGGAAACGGGAGAAAGGAAGAGAAAATAGGAGAAAGGGAGGGGGGAAGGAGACATATAGGATGCGAGGGAAGGGAAGTAGAGAGGAGGAGGGAAGGAGAGACACAGGCAGAGGGAGGGAGAGGTTGACATAGAGAGAGAGAGAGAGAGAGAGAGAGAGAGAGAAAGGGAGGAACAGGTCAAGAGGTCAGAGAGACGATGGCATAACTAAAAGCTTCGATCCCCACAACTGCCAATATGACAATCAACACCCACAGCGTCCTGTCAGAGCGTCCTTCAGAAAAACACTGACTGCCAAAACAACTAGGACATGTAAATGTTGAGAGAGAGAGAGAGGGAGAGAGAGAGGGATGGATGGATGAGGGCAGAGAAAGGAGGGATCGGCAGGTTTGGCAGCCAGCATCGCCAATGTATTCTTATGGGAATCCAGCTTTTATAATCTCCTTGTGCAACGCTGCCTTCAAGTCCCATGGGAAAAAAAACGGCAGCTAGGAGCTTCCGACTTGAAAACACTGCTCAGCTCAGCTTTCGGGAACTTTTGCGTCTTCTGCATTGCATTCTGGTCTCTCTCCTGCTCCTGTGGGTGGAGAAACTGGTCTCTCTTCCTCTTCTACGATGGGTTTCTCCCTGTGTGATTGTTGAACGTCTCTTGGTGCAAAAATGAAGAAAGAAAGAAAGAAGCCCTCGCTCTTTGATTCTGAGGGACTGACACCAAAAGCTTGATGTTTACCTCTGATGTTTCGGATAATTAGAGAAATTCTCCGATCAAACTCCTTATTATCTACAAGAATAAGGAAAATACACCAACCAACAAACCAACAAAATTGACCCAGAATCCAAGGTTTTTAACAGTGTTAAAGTGTTTTTCTGGTGGATTTTTCCTATAAATGTAAAAAAAAGACTAATTATGAATAACCAAATTCTACAGAAAATTTCAATAACGGCATTTGACGGCTTCGAACGACTTTGAATATGAGAATATTTCAAAGTTGTTGCTTTTAAGTTGTTCCGATGGTTGTGTCCATGCGATGTGAACGCGGCATAAACACTAGGTGGGGGGGGGGGGGGGGGGGGGGGATATAAAGTCATGATTAAAGCTGCTGAGTCAGGCGAATTTCAAATCAAAAATGGAAGTGTAAGACAGACGGAGGGTGAGGGCAGGTGGAGGGCAGATGGGGGGAGGGGCTGCAAGACAGAGAGAAAGACCCGTATCAATGCAGATTGATCAATGACCTCTGGAAATCCATCCATAAGAGAACAGAAATGAACGTCTTTATTAGTCGCTCGTCCCTGTGTGACATCGCCCCATCTTTCTCTCTCTCTCTCTCTGTCTCTGTCGTGGGGTCACCTCTAGCTTTTGTGTGTGTGGAGTGTGTGTGTGTGTGTGTGTGTGGTATTACTCATGTCTGTCTATGTGTGACACATTCTTGGCTCCGCTGGCCACATTTTCAGTGGTTGGTCGTGGCTGATGATCCCACGGTCGAGCTGTTTGTGTGTGTGTGTGTGTGTGTGTGTGTGTGTGTTGTGTGTGTGTGTGACAGAGAGAGAGAAAGAGATAGAAAGAGAGAATTACTGCAAATTGTTTGTACCGTTTATTTATTTAACTATAAATCGTTTGCATTCTGTAATAGTGTTGGCAAGCATTCATCTATGCAAGCTGGAAGGATGGGGTGTGTGTGTGTGTGTGTGTGTGTGCGTGTCAGCGGTGTTTTTTTTTTTATATACGTTCAAATTGCTTATGGCTCCACACGTAAAGCTTGCCTCTCGTTCTTTGGAAGGTTATTCAGTTTCCAACGTTTATTTGCACAAAACATGTCCCGCGGTGAAATATGTTCCTTTTGTTTCCTGCGTTCAGAAAGTCTTCACCGATCCTTTATGGAGGAATAAAACGACTCGAAGCTCGACTTGAAAGCACTCCCCCCCCCCCTCCGGGCGGAACAGAGACTGAATAAAACCTGAATTATTATGAAGGTTTTTTATTGCTCCGCTCTAGAGTTGATTTTTTGTTTCTTTTTTTTACCATGATTTTGGTTAGAATCAAAACTGTGATAAGTGAGCTGGGGCTGCACAATTAATCATATTAAACCTATATCATATATTGGAAGTATGTCATATTTGAAATCTATATTGTATATTGAAATACATATCCTGTATATTGGCAAAATTGAAAAATTTCATTTAGAACGTTGTCTGTAGTTGGAAAAACATGTAAGATGTGAACATACACACAGAAAAATGGTTCTTCTGAGTGATGCCATTGAAGAACCATTCCTGGTTCCACAAAGAACCTTTCAGACTCTTTAAAGCAGTGGTTCTCAACGTGGGGTCCGGGGACCGCCAGGGGTCCTTGAGGGGGTTCCAGGGGATCCCCAGCAACCGTTATTTCATTTACAAGAAGTGAACACAATTAGAGAATGTAGAATAATGACTGTTTTGATCGTAGCTTTACTGTTACCTCTACACCTCCAATACAGATAGTCAAGAAATTCTGGACAAAATCATATCTGACAAAAAAATATTCTCAGATTTTAGTCAGAGAGACAAAATCTCATCAAATGGGGGTCCGTGGCTCTAATGTGGACTACATTTGGGATCCTTGATATAAAAAAGGTTGAGAATCACTGCTTTAAAGAACCATTTCTGCTCTCCTTTGCTCAGACACCTGCACTGTGTTTTTGTTTATCTGCCCTTGTATAGCCTCATTTGCAATTGCACAATATATAGTATACTATGGAGGGGTCTGGTTAGTTATTTTCCATATTTATGCCATCCAATAATTAAGAATTAAGAACTTTTTAATATCCCAAAGAACCATAAAAGGTTCTTGAAAGGTTCTTTGTGGAACCAGAAATGGTTCTTCTATGGCGTCACCCAGTTCACACCTTTATTTTTCTGTGTTCAGGATGACAAAAGTGCATTAAAATCATTTTGTTCCCACAATCATCATGAGTCATATAATTGTGGTTATTTATCATGATCGCAATATGTGGCAAAACAGTCATTGTGGCATTTCAGCCACAATCCTGCAGCTCTAACTGTGACTACAGTAGAGTGTGTGTGTGTGTGTGTGTGTGTGTGTGTGTTTGTGTGTGTGTGTGTGTGTGTGTGTGTCACAGGGTGAATAATGCACAGAGCACAGGGACGGTGATCCATTCCAGCCAACCTGCTGTTTACTAACCTCTGGGGCGCGCTCACGACCGGCCAAATTGATTTATCTACATTCATTAATCTCTCTCTCTCTCCCCTCTCCTTCTTTAGTTTCTGCTAGTTTCTTTTTTCTCAGCCCGACCTTCATTTGACCGTTTAACCTATTTTCTCTGCCGCCCACATGACCAGAATAAAAACTTTTAATGAGTTCAGGCTTACGCTGCTGTAAAAAAAGAAAAACCCTCCTCTCCATCTATTATTTCATATCTTTTGCCCTGTCTTTCTTCATCAGAGCTCTTCTCTTTGGTTCTGGTCGGACGTAGTGTAATAGATAGTTGAGATCCTCTGTGTTTCTCCGTCTCTCTTGACCTCCTCTCTGCTCTCTCCATCCCGTCTCATCTCCTCTACAGCGCGGACTAATGCTGAATGAAAGACTGAACATGGAGAGGAAGAGCGGCTC